>NW_016157606.1:66401-139304 GCF_001687245.7 Rhagoletis zephyria | reverse complement strand
AAAAACAAATAACTTAAGGACGAGCATACTAAAAAGTTAAGCATTCTAAAAATAGAATTATTAGCACAAACCAACAAAACCAACAACCACATGATCAAGTGAATTGCAGCGGAATAGCTGCGCTTGATTGTGTTGGCATAACAAAAATGAAAATAGTGGAAATAAGCAAACGATAATTTACAAGGCGTCTTAGCACGGTGCATAGGCAACTGGCTGAGTCAGTGGGATCGTCGGTTCGAATCCTACTGAAAGAAGTCTGATGAGGAAATGTGGTGATTTCCGAAATAGCTATCACTTCTACCATTTTTTCAAATTATTGTTGCTTTTCCACAATAAATTTTCATTTGAAAAATGGCCTCGAGCTCATTATAAAATTGTTGAATATAATTGTTAAAAGGCCAAAAAATAACAAAAAACATATAATTTTTAAATAAATAACTCCCTTAATTGAAGTTGAATTCGATTTTTTAAAAGGTGGCAGCCCTCATTCATGAATAGAGAATGATTTTATACATCTCCATACCAATTTCCAGTCTCACTTCCCTAATTGTTGTAACGCTCCTTAGCAGTGAATCCACCGCCTTCTTGATAGCAGCTACTTCCGCCTCGAATACACTGCAAGAGTCTGATGGTAAGCTCTCGGCAAAAGACCCCACCACCAACCCTGCCGTCCAGTTTCGATCCATCCGTGAAGAAGTTCACCGCACCCCTCCTCCAGAAGTACGGCCCGATCCACTCCTCCCTTGAGGGAAAGTGGACAGAGAAGAAGCTCCTTGGAGCCATATCGGTGGCGCAGAAATACGTACGATCAGGGATGAAATCGAAGCGCCCTAAAACTCCAGAGTATCCAGTCCCTAAGTTGGTCAACCAATCGGTTTCCCTGAGTCTAATAGCCGTTCCCGCCGCGTCAATTTTGCCTGCAACATCAGCATAACATTCAGTGGTAACGTGGCAATATATGCTGCCCGTTGTATACGCTCCAGCTGCCTAGCTAGTGTAGCCTTTTCCAGTGAGTTCCACCAGACTAGGGCGCCATAAAACCTAATTGGCTTAACTACGGTCTCGTAGAGCCAATAGACAACTTTAGGCGAGATACCCCATCTCTTACCAATAACTCCCCGACAGAAATATAAGGCCGCTGATGCCTTTCTTGCCCTTTCCCCGAGGTTTGGCCTCCAAGACAACTTCCTGCCTAGGATCAAGATCAATGACTTGACCTTGTCAGACAGCTGTAAGCGCAGACCTCCAACTGAGGGAAAAACAACGGCGGGGATTTTGTATTTTCTTGTGAATAAGACCAGGGCTCGAATCGTAACATCAGTTCACGGATCGAAAACCATACGATAGAAAATTACGTGATCCGTCAGGCGGTATAAACTGAATGGGACAAGGAGTACGTTCACGTATGTCATAATGCGAAAAATGTATTTTTACGTGACGAGTAATACGATACCGTATGTTACGATTCGAGCTCAGTTCTGTCTTACTAGGGTTGACGGCGAGGCCACTTTTGGCAGCCCAGTTAGTAACTATGTTAAGGTACCGTCAGTTCATTTAGCTAAAGATTTTGCAGTGCTAATGAATTTTTTTTTTTTAATTTTAATTAATATTCTTTTTGTTAGATAACACCGTGCGACTAAAACCAAAAATTTTTAAAACACACGAAAAAATCAATATATTCACAAAAATAGGAGCCAAATAAAGTATAACTGCGTTTTTACTTTTTCTCTCTGGCGTCAGGATCTTTTTAAAGGACTTTGAAATTTCCAGGATATGATTGAAAAAAAAAAACAAGTAAGAGCAGCGCTGTCTTCGGCTATGCCGAAGGCTCCATACCTTTCATGAGCATCTGAAAATTTTACGTTAACAGATTACTGCATTTGAAAAAATTTATATATTCACAGCAGACGTAGATAGAGGAGATACATATATAAAAAATTCTAGCTAAACAATCAGAGGTATGGAAGATAGCACCAATCTAAGTGATTTTCACTGCTGTGTGATCGGTACGTTAACCGGTAACACAATTTAATGTGTTTAGCTTCCTACATAAAGGAGATACATATATCGCGAAAACTGGTATCTGAACAATCAGTGGTACAAGAGATTAAGATTATACAGCATTTTGACGATTTTCTCAGTAGACTTTGTATTATTATTTAAAAAATAGATTACGAAATTAATCGGTTTTAGCTGTCCAAATAAAGGAGTTTTACAGTAAAACCCCATATCTGAACAATCAGTTTTATGGGGGCAATAAACAGGTTATAGTGACCCGATCTTTGTTAATTTTACTGTAAACTTTCTGTTGATAATGAGTGAAAATAGTGCGAAATTTCATGTTTCTAGCTGCATAGATGGAGTAGTTATAACAAAAAATCGCATATCTGAACAATCAGTTGTATTGGACCTATATGTAAAAGTGACCCGATCTTTGTTATTTTCACTATAAGTATTCTGTTAGTAGTAAGTGGAAACGGTGCGAATTTTGATGTTCCTAGCTGCATAAATGAAGAAGTTATGGCGAAAAATCTCATATCTGAACAATCAGTTGTATGGTGGATATAGGTTGTAGTGACTCGATCTTCGCCATTTTCACTGAAAGTATTCTTTTGATAATAAGTGAAAACAGTGCAAAATTTCATGTGTCTAGCTACTTAAATGGAGGAGTTATAACGAAAAATCTTATATCTGAACAATCAGTTGTATGAGAGCTATATGTTATAGTGACCCGATCTTTGTAATTTTCACTCTAAGTTTTCTGTTGATAATGGGTGGAAGTATTCCAAAATTTCATGTTCCTAGCTGCATAAATGGAGAAGTTATAACGAAAAGTCTCATATCTGAACAATCAGTTGTATGGGAGCTATATGTTATAGTGGTCCGATTCTTCCGGTTCCGACAAATGATTAATACATTATAAAAATACACCCACCTACCAAATTTGATCCGGATATCTCGAAAACTGAGAGACTAGATTGCATACAAACAGACGGACAGACAGACAGACAGACAGACAGACGGACAGACGGACATGGCTAAATCGACTCAGCTCGCCGTTCTGATCATTTAAGTATACATTTTAATGGGTCTATCTCTTCTTATTCTGGTACTTACAAACATCGGACCAAAGTTATAATACCATTTCATGCTCATGAAAGGTATAATAATTATTTAAAAAATTGGTGCATTGTAGAGTAGCAATATGGGTATCAGTTCAAAGGAAAAACTCTGTAGAATTAAAAAAAAATTTTATTTAACTTTAACTTTACCCTTGAATATCCTTGGAAATTTCCAAAATTTAAAAAAGNAGTTCAAAGGAAAAACTCTGTAGAATTAAAAAAAAATTTTATTTAACTTTAACTTTACCCTTGAATATCCTTGGAAATTTCCAAAATTTAAAAAAGAAAATATATGTCAAGGACTAATATGTAAACTACCACATCCTTGAATTTCGTCCTTCTAACTTTATTAGTTTTAGTTGAAAAAAAATGTACACTTCTCTTTATAAGATATTGATAGTTACAATATACATAAATAAAGATACTTGAATCATTGCACTGTACAGCACTCCGCTGGGTATTAGTCCAAACCAATTTTATTGAAGAGATTGGGTCATAGGTAATGTGACCAACTATTTCATAGCTCAAAGAAGTACAGGTTAGGTTAGGTTAGGTTAACGCCGCGAGCCGATTACGAAATTTCGAATGCGGCTAATTTCTATCCCTGAGAGCTCAGTATTTGTTCACAAGTGCGAGCCAAAAGGTTTCCATCTAAACCTCGCGAAGGTTGGACAGTCTAAAAGAAAGTGTGGAGATGATTCCACTTCAACTTCCTCTTGACAGCTAATACAAAAGGACCAGTCGAAATTTCTAGTCTCACCGCATGAATACCAATCGCACCTTTCGTACCCTTTCCTCAATGTTAGGCTTCCGCCGCCGTTGATCGTCCACCTAGTTACCTGGTTCAGGTAACCTTGAGCTAGATCAAAAAGGGTGTATAGAAATCGTTCCTTAACCAAAAGTTCCACATCGTCTACATAGGCGATCACCCGACAGCCCACTTTTCCAGTTCCTCTAGAAGGTCGTTTACAACCGCAATCCACGGCAGGGAAGACAGAACACCACCTTGTGGAGTGCTTCCATTGACTCCCCCACTCCGCCGCAACAGTTCTGTCACGAAGTAAGCTTATTAGGTTGGTCTCAACCCCCAGATTATGAATATACTTGACTATTGCCTCTGGAGTGACATTGTTGAAGGCCCCCTCGATATCGAAGAGGCTCCTACTGCATAATCTTCATGCGTGAAGGCTCCCTCTGACGACTTTGCAAATGTGTGTAGGGCGGTATTCACCGACCTTTTCTTGCAATAAGCATATTGAGATCTTCAAAGACAGTGACTGATAGGAGAAACATGATAGCCATTTCCGGCCTTCGGGATGAACGCAACACTGACTACGCTCCAAGGCTTGGGGATGTACCCGGTCCTCATGCATGGATCCAACCAATTGCACGACACCTTCAGAGCCCTTTGCAGCTGCGCAGATACAATGCAATGGGTCCCGGCGACTTTACAAAATATCGTAAAGAAGTACATTTGACTGTACTTCGAAGTACGAAGTACAAGAGGGCAAAAAAGAAGTACTGTACTTCCGAAAAAAGTACGGTTGGTCACATTAGTCATAGGTAAAAAAGTTATTTCTCCGTTTTTCGAAGTTAGCCTCCGAAATCGAGATATGGGCCTTCGAAGTTCGAAATAGGATATTTAGTAAAAAATTATTTTTTATTATTATATGTAAATAACTTAAAAACTAAAAATACAGTCGTAGACCGCCTTTAGCTCTTATTTAAATGATTTATAATTTTTCTTTTTGCAAACTTATATTACAGGTGCTATAAGGGGTCAAAAGTCGGGTCTTCGAAAAATTAAAAACCTTATATTTCAAACAATTTTGAACTGATTTTTAAAAAGTTGGTATCGTTGTAAACGTGCACACAGCACTTCATTTTATATCATAAATATGTAATAAATCTAAATTTATAATCAAAATCGCTGCAGAAAACACATTCAATCGCTAAAAAAATCACTACGAAGAGGTAGAAGACGGTGAAAACAAAACCGAAAAACGTCAAAAACGCTACGAAAACTTTTTTCTGAAAATCGATTACAAATACAACGATGGCTGATTAGGTGATCTGTAGTAGTTGGATTCATACTAATTATGATAAGAGCGCGGTTACCCACGAATGTCTACGTAGCGTAGCGTAGAAGTACGTAGAAAGATATCAAGTATGCTGTTGATAGAAAGAGAGAGAAGCAACGTCTACGTCAGGGTCATGCGGTGGTGAGTTTTTGTTAACACGCAGATCCCATAAGATAGATCGTGCCAGCTGTCTCGTTCTCCGTTTTTACGTCCGTGGGTAACTGCGCTTTAAGTATGACTCCATATACCTGCAAAACAAGTCGAGTGCTCAATAGTCATTCAGCCAGTCATCGCTTGCTTTTCAAGAGAAGATGAACAATAAGGCATATATGTAGCTAGTGTTTGTTACGTAAAAAGCGAAACTACATACATTTGTACATAAATGCATACATAGAAGCTATCCGAAAGATTGGTAAAAGAGGGAATTTTGTGATATTGTGAAATCGAATTGAAATGAATTCATTGGCACCGAAAATTAAACTCAGCAATGGCCAAGCGATACCATCTATTGGGCTGGGTACGTGGCGGTCGCGGGAATCCGATGCAGAACGCGCTGTGAAAGATGCCATTGACGTGGGTTACAGACACATTGACACCGCCTTTGTGTATGAAAACGAAGACGAAGTGGGACGAGCCATCAATGCCAAAATCGCTGAAGGCATCATTAAGCGTGAAGACATATTTGTTGTGACAAAGTTGGGCGGCATCCATCACGATCCGCAATTGGTGGAGCACGCGTGTCGTAAGAGTCTGTCCAACCTAGGCCTCGTTTACATCGATTTATATCTGATGCACTTCCCTGTTGGCCAAGTATACAAAGGCGATGAAAATGTGCACGGAACTGCGGAACTTTCCGACGTTGACTATCTAGACACCTGGCATGCTATGGAAAAACTCGTCGATGTGGGTTTGGTGCGTGGTATTGGCCTGTCCAATTTCAATGCGGAGCAAACGGAACGAGTGATACAGAATTGTCGCATACGCCCATTGGTCAACCAAGTGGAATGTCATCCCGGTTTCAATCAAAAAAAGTTGATCGCATTTTCTCGGCACCACAACATTGTTATTACGGCGTATTGTCCGTTGGCGCGTCCCAAACCGGATCAACAATGGCCTCCGTTTCTGTACGATGAAACTGCAAAGAAGTTAGCGCAAAAATATCAAAAGACAACTACGCAGATCTGTTTACGATATTTACTCCAGCTGGGTACTATACCGATTCCGAAGTCTGTAACGAAAAACCGCATCGAGGAGAATTTCGCTATTTTCGATTTCGAATTAAGGGACGAAGATATGAATATAATGGACGGCTATCACACAGGGCGGCGTTTAGTACCATTTTTGGCGATGAGCCGCCATAAATACTTTCCATTCAACTCAGAGTTCTAACTAGATACATATGTATATGCTACGTTGTGATTATTTGTACATAAAACTTTACACAAATAAAATATGTTAAATACTAAATTTGTTTAAGTTTAAATTCGTTTCTTAATTCCTAAGTATCTATACTTACATACATAGAAAGGCGGCGTCTAATATTTTTGGTTTCATTGCATAGTACCTAATTACAAGTTACTTAGTAAACTTCCCATGTATTTATGTACCAGTGTTGGGTAAATTTCAATTGTACGGACAATTAACAATTAATTAATTGTTAATTGTTAATTTCTACAGTTAACAATTAATTGGTTTGTGAATTTTATTAAAAATTAACGATTATAAATGCCTACTATATAGACCGGGGACCTGGATATGACAGTCATCCACATCCCAGGCCTGTGCCGTATTTTTTATTTTATTTATAAGTGGGTTAATTGTTATCAAAAAAGTGATTGCAATTAAATTAACTGCCGTGTGAAATTAAAAGTTTAATTGCAATTAATTTAATTGTAATGTACATAGGTATGTGTATAAACAAAAAAAAAAACAAATTCCTCACTTGAGAAAATGTTAATATAGAATTGCATATGCACATATATATGCATTAGGGATGTCAATTTTTTCGATTTTTACGATAACGGGATTTTAGGGATGTCGTTGGTTCAATTCCGTGATCAGTCCCGGGATTAAGATATTTATTATTCATCAACAACTTTACATGGATAAATTGCATCAATATGGTTTGAGAAGCTCTCCTACCGTATAATAAATAATAAGTAAATGTGTTTGGAACGTACTTTTTTATTTAAAGTGAAAATTATTTCATAAGTAACAAAACGAAAGAGAGTAATTAAATTTATATGCATTTAATAATACTTTAGCGTTTACATATAGTACTTGTGATCAGCTAATTATGCCAGCAACATTTTGATCAATCTTGGCTATCTTGCTTTCGTTTATTTAATGTTTATTATTTTTCCATAAAAGTCTAGCTCATTATATAACAAACACCATATAAATCCAGATTTCAAACTTTGTGCAAAAATTATGAAAAATCTGCAAATTTTCAGCTAAATTTTCAACTTTTTATTCAGATAAGAGCTAGACTTTTATGGAAAAATAATAAACATTAAATAAATAAAAGAAAAATAGCCAAAATTTATCAAAAGATGGCTGGCTTAATTAGCTGATTACAAGTGTATCTGATAAAGTAATTTAAATGATGTCGAAAAAAGCTCGATGCGAAAAATATTAAGTCAAGATTTTTATTTTCTGGTTGAAAGAAGTTCATAATACTACATAGTGGGGAGGTTCCATGGGTAACTGGACCTCAGAGTACAAAATTGTTTCTTTATAAAAATAACAAATATGTGGGTAAGACATGAATAAAAATCTTGAATCAACCAAAACATAACAAATTAAAGCTTTAAATGCATTTTTATTGCCTTTTTTACGTTTTGGAATCAATTTCTAAGTAAATTTTTTGAGTGAGTTTCAAATAGGTTGTGTTAAAAGTACTGTCAAATAATTTACGATTCTTAATTCATGTGTTTGGTAAGAAAAATATGTATTAGAACTCATATTAAATATAACTCAATAAAATTATATTATATATCAAATTGTGTGAGTGCTTTATCTACTTATATTACGAGTTATTATTAAGCAGTATTAGTCTTGTCCCACCCGTGACAAAAAAAGGTAAAAGTTGTTATTATTATATTATTACAGAAGTTGAAGTTGTGTTTCGGGTTTGTTACATAATGTTAGAACTTCATCGTCAATGTCAAAATAAAACATTTACAACAACAAACAATTGCATTTTCATTTCCACATAGTTTGATAAGAATAATTCAACAGTCAAGCATGTCCCACCCGTGACAGCTACGGGTGGTACAGTTGCTAGAGGTAGGTTTACAGGGCTGATAAGCTGGGGAGAAGGGCGGAAGCGCGGACTCGCCCATTACCTATATACCCTTGTGGTCAGCAGATTAAGTTAAGTGACATTTTGACNGACAGCTACGGGTGGTACAGTTGCTAGAGGTAGGTTTACAGGGCTGATAAGCTGGGGAGAAGGGCGGAAGCGCGGACTCGCCCATTACCTATATACCCTTGTGGTCAGCAGATTAAGTTAAGTGACATTTTGACCAGTTTTGGCTTTTTCTTTTGTTTATTAATGTTCATGGTTTTTTTTTTTATAAAAGTCTAGCACATTACATAACCAGAACCACATAAATCCACATTTCAAACTTCGTACAAAAATTATAAATTTCAACAAATTTCAAAAACAGTTACACCCAAAAATTTTAAACTTTTTGTTCATAATTTTTAGAAAAATTCTAGGTAGGCTTTTTCTTCTATATAAAAGGCACTATTTTAAGATAAAAGGTGAGTGAATTGAGCCCCTATTTGGATTCTTATATTTTTAATAACTAATCTTTAATATAGACCACACTAAAGGCTCCTTTTCATATAAAAATTCGTACGTGTGCCACCCGTGACAGAGGAATTTTGGATTTTTTTTATAATAAAGCCATCATTTTTGTTGTAGTTTTTGATTTGTTTGCATTCGTGGTTCTTTGTTTTATTATAAGACATCAAGTTCACACAGAAAAGTGAAATAAATTCGCAGAGTTTTCGTAAAATATATCTGCTCCCAAAAGCAGGTTCTTTTTTTGTCCCACCCGTGACAGAAGAAATAACTCAGATTTTTTCTTTATAGAAGTAAGCTGGCATTTTTTTCGTATTTTGCAATAACTCTTATGATAGTCAATTAGGTGTAGCTATATCAAAATGTAGAATTGTTCAGTACTTTATACTTAAATTTAAACAAGAAAGAACATTTTTTCTGTTCAAATGTCCCACCCGTGACGGCGGAATCGTCCAGAGGCAGAAATAAAAGAAGCGCCTTAAGTCTACCTCATATTATATCTAATTAACTGCATATAAATGGGCATTTCTCTGACGTCTGGATTTTTTTATAAAGACTTTATAATTTCAAAGATATGATTAATTCCAAAACCTATCTAAAAATTTCAGTACAATGTATAACAAAAATATGGGTACCAAATGAAAGAATTTTTGGGCTTCACAACGACGAATTGAATTGAATTTTAAGCTAATTAAGTTAGTCCTTAGCATATAATTTTTTTCAAAAATAAAAGTTGCAAGGAATATCGGGGATAAAATTATAAAAAAAGGTATTTTCATACCTACCCTTACGCACCAAAACATGTAATCTGTTTTAACTCTACATCTTCTCTTTCATATAGTACCCATACTGGTTTTTTAAGTACATTGCACTGAAATTTTTAAATCATTTTTTGAATTACTCATATCTTTCAAATTTCAAAGTTCTTTTAAAAAAAACCTGACGTCGGAGAGAAAAACTGAGAACGAAATTTTACAATCAGTTTCATTGCGAGAGTCGTGCCGAATGCAAGTCGTTTTTCGAGTCGAATCGTATCGAAAATTTAGCGTCATTGCCTAAAATTTCCACTCGACTATTGTATTAAAACGGAAGAACTTGGCAGCACTGCATAGTTTTCGACAATTTTCGTCGTTTACTTATTTCAGCACGACAGTAGACAATCGCAAACAAGTCGCTAAACATTACCGTTGATTTTTTAGAATTTTTTTTGTGGAGGGTGTTGCGCATTTTCTTCCATATAACACAAGATCAAAATTTTTTTTTGCTACAAAACTGCATTCCCCAACATTTTCTATATATTCTAATTAAAAATTTTGAAATTTTGATGACGATTTTTTTAAGTTTGATTGATTTTTTTGCAATTTATGCAAGCTTTGCAACTTTTGTTATTGTGATTTCTGTTATAGATTGAATTATATTTTAAATGAAAATTATTAAAAATAAATAAACATAATTTGCAAGCAATATCGTTTTGAATTTCGTTGCTAATTAGTTGCACGCATCTGTAAATATGTAGATTAGATGGCCCGACTCTCTATGCAAAGAAAAGGTTTGGTATACGGGTACTTCTCCAAGCTATCAGCCGATTTTAAATTGAAACCTTAATTTTATTGCTTTCATAACTCTTTGCTGTTTCACAAATACAGTACAGGCTCGATTTTGGATTCAAGTTGAATCATTCAACCAATAACTTTGTCCATTTATTATCTATACATAGTATAAAGGCAAGTCGAGAATCTTTGTACGCGGTAATCTCGAAAACTACTGATTTTCTCTAATATATTCTGTATCGATAGGAGAGTAACCTTTCTAATTTCGAATTTTAATAGGGCTGCCACCTGTTAAGAAAATTACTATACTCAATTCTAGCAAGCGTAGGTGTCAGTTCTGCACCGTCACTATCAAATGAAAAGACTTAGCCTCTGGATGTGTAATAATGTATTATTTTTCTGAGTAGGGTTGCCACCTGTTTAAAACCTATAAGATCTTCACCGCTCGTCGGATAAAAAAAACTGAGATACCAAATGAAAGCGCATGGCCTTCGCATGTACAAAAACTTTAAGATTTTTGAGTAGGATTGCCACCTATTTAAAATTCTCTCTATATAAATAATATAAAGGAAAGGCGAGATATTTTAACCACGCGACTGAACGGATTTAGACAAGATTTTTTATGTATATAATAAAGGAAGTACATCATGACATATGATTTCTTTCTCCAAATATGTAAATGTACATTCACATGCATACATTCAGCGCGTGGCGAAGCCTCGTGCATCCGTGGCCGGCTAGTAATATATGTATATATTATGTAATGTATAAAATTTGAATGAACCACTCAAATATGCCTATTTCCTTTTGTCAAACATTATTTTTCTTTTCTTCAATTATCCGAGGTGGCTTTGGTCTTGACCAACTCGGAAAAACGAGCTCTAGTGTACTGTTTAGAAGAAGCCTACGTACATACTAGGATGTTCGATTATTTACCCTTTTTCAAAACCGATTTTCGTGTTATTCGAAAAATTACAATCTGAAAAACCGGTGCCCGATTTTATTTTACATAGTTTTTAGTGAAAATGCTTATATTAGTATGAAGTAGGGATATGCGATTAATAGTTCTGGCTAGCTACATTGTGAAATAATCAGGTGACATAATGACACTAAAAAATTTTAAAATATGTTCACTAAAATTTTATTAATGTAAAAAACAAGCTTTTGGCAAGTAGTTAATCGTATTTAATGTAAAATTTAAACGTTTTTAAGAAAAGATATTATTTTTTTTTAAAGGTGACTGATTTATTTATACTCCCAAATTTAGGATATAAAATCCCTTCTACCAAAAAACTTAAATTGGGTAACGCCGCTTCGAATTGTTTACAATTGAGCAATTGTCAAAAAGCTCCTTTTTAATCAAAAAGTTGTTTATTGAAACTAGCTTCTTTTTTTTTGTATCATGATTGTACCATGCCGCATTGTAACCCCAACCAACTCTCAAATCATTCAACTATATTTGGCATTTTTAGGTTTTACATTTTATTTTTATTATAAAATTTTACATTTGAAGTGAAATGCATCAAGTTGAAAAGATAATAGAGTTAGATTTGAAAAACTGTACGCTTTTTCAAGAAATACACACCACTAAAACTGATTTATAGTCTCGTTATGTTTTTATTCGTTTTCTTTAATAATAAAATACTTATGATTTGATTTATATGATAGATACCATTACAGTTTGATTTGAATTTAGAATGCATTAATTCTGTGGTAAATGTTTTTTAAGCTTTGAAATTGGGGTTCCCGGTTGAACTGTTGCTTCTTATTGGTGGCTTGTTTTGCCTATGTTTGCTTTCAAGCGCTTGCATGTGCTCCAATGAATTGTAGATGTTTTCATTTTTGTTCTTATAAGGTTTGCTTTAAACATTACAAAATTATGACCATCATCATAGATATCATATTATCGGTAGTAAAAGTAGCAAAATTCACAAATACATATTTTGTTTTTGGTGGTCGTTTATTTTATTGTTTTTTTTTTGCATTTCTTTTTTTTTTGCTTTTTTCTTAACGTATTTCAAAAATAAAAAAACGGGGACATTCAACAAAATCTACACTAATACACTCAAATAAATTTTGTTTGATGTTTCTTCCGATTGATCCTCATATTGCCATTTACACTCTCGTGTTTGTGCATGTGTGCGTGTATGCGTGCAGATTCATAAAAAACTTTGTCGCAGTTCCGATTTTTCTACCATTAATACCACTCCATTTTTAGTGCCTACTACATATGTAGCTGATTTTCATATGTCACGTTTTTATTTATCAGCGGTCCTCAAATATTCTTCATGAACGCTTTTTGAGTAATTAATTCTTTTTTTCATTATTGGATAACTTTTTTTTAAATACATGTATATAATATAATTTTTTTTTTTTGCTTTAAATAAAATACAAATGAAATAAGATTATTTTTTAATAATCAATCATGATTAAGAAATTACCAATCAAATACACGTTTGAAATGATGCCCGTTATAAAAAGAGGAAACAAAATATTGGGAGTGTGTTTTTTGTTTTTGTTTTGCATGTAGCGTATGTAAATTGTAGACTTGCTCTTTTAGAGCAAAAGGCATTTGGTCTTCTTCCTCTTCTTGACTTGTAGTGCAGCTCTAGTAGCCGTTTCAAACACATCTCGTACACCTTCTTTAGACTTGGCTGAACATTCTAAATAGGCGAAGGCATTAATTTTCTCAGCCATTGCGCGACCCTCTTGAGGCTTAACTGGCTCCTGTTTCATTTTGGCAAGATCCTTTAAAATTATTTAATTATTAGTTATTTTGGGAAAAGTATTCTCATCGTTTTAAACTTACTCGAATAGTGTTGGGATCATTTCGTAAATCCTTTTTATTGCCTACCAAAATTATCGGAACATTTGGACAAAAATGTTTCACCTAAAATTAAAAATACAAATTTAGCGTAATGCTTTTTAATTTATGGAATGAGACTAACCTCAGGAGTCCATTTTTCAGGAATATTCTCTAATGAATCGGGCGAATCCACTGAAAAACACATAAGAATAACATCCGTATCCGGGTAACTCAGTGGTCGTAGTCTGTCATAATCTTCTTGGCCGGCCGTATCCCATAATGCTAGCTCAACCTAAAAATAGAAAAAGGCGAACATTTTAGGTTTGAAATTTTTGTGGGATTTTGTTAAAATTTGTTGAATTTTCATAATTGTTGTACAAACTTTGAAGTATGGATTTATATAGTGTGTGTTATATATTGCGCTAGACTTTTATACAAAAACATTAAACATCGAATAAACAAAGTAATATAGCCAAAACTGGTCAAACTAAAAAGTTTCTATTATTTCTTCCACCACTGTATATATATGTATGTATACCGGTAAAAATTGCTTTTCACAGGTTGGGTTCCTAATCGCAGGTTGCAGAAACATTCCGTTGGGTTCTCAAAAAATAGGGCTGTTCAGAATGTTGTGGGAATGGTCTGGGATTTGCAGTTGGAATTGCATTTGCAAAGTTCATGCTGGCTGCTGGCTTTATTGTTGTGAATTTACAAATACAACGAATAAGCACAAGATCCTGAACAGCCTAATGTATTAATAATTAGTTACCCATAGGTATAGTTTATGATGTCGTTTTAATGAAATGGCAGAAATACACTTGGAGAATGCGCTTAATCGAAAATCAAACCCTCTTAATCCCCTAAATTTCTTTTTATCAATATGCCAAAGATATATATGTATATACATACATAAATAAATAGATACATTAACCTATGGTTAAAATAATAGCAACGCGGCATTCTGACCAATTTCGACTATTCTACTTTTACTTGTTTAATTTTCATATTTTTGTTTTATAAAAGTATAGCTCATTAACTGACAGAATCAAATTTGAAACTTTCTGTACCAAGGCGAATTAATATAAGGTGGTGTTACTAGCTCAGCTGATTTTGTGTATGTGTTTCGCCGCACGGCTTCTAATATCAAATTGAAAAATTTTGTTTGAATTTCTACACACACTCTTACAGATTTTGACAGTTTATGCCGCCAAAGCAAAAACAAAATACATGTAAATTTTTGTTTTTGTACTCCTGCTATCACCTTGTATTAATTCGCCTTGTTCTGTACGAAATTTAGAAAAATTTAACCAATTTTCATAAAAATTTCAAACTTTAATTAAAAATTCCTGAAAAAATTTGGTGTGCAGTTTATAGCCAATTAAATTTAAGTGCATTAAAGTGCTAAAAAATGCAGTTGATCTTGAATTTTTTTGCTGGCGCTGTACGCATTTCCTTCCATATAAAAAAAAATTTCAAACAAACACGACGGGATTTTCAGCAAGTTCACAATTGCAATTCATTGAAGTAAATTTGAATTGGCTATTAAACTGCATACCAACAATCCATCGTACAGTTCTATAGAGGCCCCGCCAGATAGAAATTCTTTTCTGCGTCGCAGGGATGATTTTGACTGGCATCCAAGTTAACTCTGTGATTTTGTACAGATGGCGCCACATTGGTATGCATGCATTGCCGCAACTGATAAAATTCGCTCAACTCTCAAGTAACGTAACTCTTCTTATCGTTTTTTTCTGATTTTGGTTAGTGCGTAGTTAACTCAAAATCGGCAGTTAACTACAGATTTTCAGTACAGAAGTCTGTAGTTAACTGTGTTGGTGTTTTTGGTTCAGTGAACTGGTGTATTTGGAATAAATTGTGATAGAAATGGATGAAATTTTAACAGAAAAAGAAGAAATTGTAAAAGATAACACCAAAAGCCAAAAAACAGGGGATGTTGTTTTCACTTAGGAAGCTGTACGATGGAACAATCTCTTTAGAAACCCCAATTAAAAAGTTTGAATATTTGTTGAATTTTTAGTAGTTTTATACAAAGTTTGAAACTTGGATTAATATGGTTTTTTAGATAGCAATACTTTTATTAAAAATTAATGAACATTAAACAAACAAAAGAAAAATTGTCGAAGCTGGTCAACAGTTTTTATTATTTTGAACATAGGGTAACACATCTATAAAAAGTGTGTTCCGGGATTAGTCCCGATGAGATACATGGTGCATTAATTAGTCGCGACTAATCTGACTCGGAGGTTCGCCACCAGGCCCTAAGGAGTGGTAGCACGCACCTCTAACCACTACTCCACAGCAACCATTCTGTAAGTACATTTGTACTTTTTTATTTTCTAAAAACGGCTACCTACTGCGTTTTCCTACCCTTTCGGCTATCTTCTTCTATCTTCTATATACTTATCTCTAACAAGTTTTTTTCTTTTAACAAACGATATCTCCTTTATTGTTTTATCGAATTTAATGAATGATATCTCATTTTGAAGGGGAGAAGTTCACGTACATGCGAAAAATAGTCAAGTTGTTCAAATTAAGTTATTTATAAAAAAAGGGATCTTAAAAAGCTGAGAGCACTGTATCAGGTCAATAGAGCGCCAGATCTTCCATAACACTTCATTCAATTGAATGAATTAAACACCCTTTTGAAGGACAGCCTCATTGCTTGAGGTAAAAACAAACATTTTTAATGGGGTTGCCAACCGCTAAAAATTTTTGGGACTTAAATAATCGACTAAAATATTACAACACATTCAATGAATGAAAGGCATTTAAATGCACTCCTAACCGGAAGTAATAATTTTGAAGAGGGTGCCAACTATTTAAAAATGTATATCTATATATATGTATTAAACAAAGTTGCTTACGTAATACCGAGCATAGCTCTAGAGTGGATTGGTCTATTACGGTGTTCGCAGGAGGCGATTTTTCAGGCGATTTTAGAGGCGATTAGTTGAATCAAAAGTTGGCTGCACCCCAACTTCATTGAAAGCGATTAGTTGAAAGGCCGTTCACACCAGTCGATTTTTTACTTTCAACTAAAAGTTGCCAGTAAAGTCGCCTCATGCGAATACCGTATTAGTGAGCTGTCTTGTTGTTATGTTTACAATTATGTTAGGCTTTCTGCACNATATATATATATATATATATATATATATATATATATATTTTTTATATGAGAGTTGAAGTCGGTTTTGTTTTGCTAAAAATTACTTGTTTATATTACAAATACGGTGTTGGCATGAGGCGATTTTTCAGGCAATTTTAGAGGCGATTAGTTGAATCAAAAGTTGGCTGCGCACCAACTTCATTGGAAACGATTAGCCTTTCACACCAAGCGATTGTTGCTTTCAACTAAAAGTTGCCTGTAAAATCGCCGCATGCGAACACCGTAAAACATGCATACATATGTCTCTCCTAGACTACTGCACAGTCAAATACGAATAATTTNTATATGTATTAAACAAAGTTGCTTACGTAATACCGAGCATAGCTCTAGAGTGGATTGGTCTATTACGGTGTTCGCAGGAGGCGATTTTTCAGGCGATTTTAGAGGCGATTAGTTGAATCAAAAGTTGGCTGCACCCCAACTTCATTGAAAGCGATTAGTTGAAAGGCCGTTCACACCAGTCGATTTTTTACTTTCAACTAAAAGTTGCCAGTAAAGTCGCCTCATGCGAATACCGTATTAGTGAGCTGTCTTGTTGTTATGTTTACAATTATGTTAGGCTTTCTGCACATTGGTCGTCCAAGCATAGTTGCTTCATCGTCACAATCATGATGCAACGATTACATGACGACTACACTTTCGCACACTCGGTCGTGATATTTCAATTCATTTGGCGTCTAAAAATTCACTTGGAGCAGGTATTTTCTGTTTTTCTGGTTGATATTTTTGCGAAATATTTACAAAAACCTGCAATTTTTAAAATATAGACTGTGCTGCAACAATTCTAGATATAATTTTTCATTATTATCTCTTCTTTTCTTTTCCTGAAATGTGTTTTGTGCATGCACAAAGAGACTTTTTACAATTTCGTCATATTTTATAGTTAAAACGCTCACATTTATTGAATTTTAATGCAGTTATCCACTTTGTAATAACTTCCACAGATTTTATGCAATAAATATTAATTTTTATGCAATTTTAATGCAAATATTAACTTTTTCACTAATTTTTCCCCATAAAATGTAAACAAACAATGCATGCACAACGATTAGCAAACGACAGTGCCGTACTTATCCGTTTCTGCATCTTCTACGATTTGCCGATACCTAGCCGATAACGACAAGTGTGCAGATCTCCTTTGAAATGCATATGCTCCGCTCAAAATTTCAGGGCGAGACGATAACGCAACTGTGATTGGACGACAAGTGTGCAGATAGCCTTAGTTAGGTTATGTTACAGTGCGCTGCAAATTATTTCCGGTTTCATTTACAGGTGTCGGATTTGAAAAATGTATGATGGATTTTTGTTTAAAAATACAAAAATCATTCCTATCCTGAGTTTAATTTTGCTCGAACCGGTTCACTTTTTACTTTTCGTTACGGGCGGATGAAAAAATTTCGGGCGAAACTCACGACAAGAATAAATGAGAATATCTGGCGCGTACATTTCTTTTGCGAAAATGATTCGATTGCCTGGAAGATAATTTGAATTTTTCAACATTGGACTTTCAGTGTTCGTAAACCATTCGTCGATTAAATTATGAAATATTGCCTCACGCAACCGCAATTTACAAAGATTGACGATTAGCAGTGCAAATCAAAAACCTCAGCAACGCGCCATTCAATCAAATCAAATCAATTCATTTTGCTGAGAACTCTAATATCAAAATCGATCGCTGTTATGCGATTAAACGCCAAACCATTGCAAAATTGCAAGAGCTTCGTCAGGGACACAACACTTTGATTAAGTTATTTAAAATGGCAATATGCTTTCCGACAAACACAAAACCATAATCAGAGCATATAAATGTCCCACTAGAAGTCATTAAGTGAATAGTTGGTGAAAGTGTTGTACCAAAATGTTCTAACAAAAAACTGAACTTAAAAAACTTTGGGCGAAACGAATTTCGCCGGGTACATTGGTAAATATGAACAATAATGGTTTCTCCTACTCAACTTTAATTTGGAAGTCCAATTTTTGGGCTTAGCCTAGATGGTGAATATCACTAATTCCAAAAATGGCTAAACTAAGTCTCTTTGAGCGACATGCTCGGACAAAAGGTACCAGTTCATTCCATATGAAGATATATCAAAAGTGGTATTAGTCGCTTGTTCCTTTGTGATTGATCCCGGAGCCATCCCGTATCAGTCGCATTTTGCCAGTCGTGATGGAGCGGAAAACAATTATAGCCAGTATACATACGTTACACCTGTATATATTTGTGCTTGTACACACATATGTATGTCGCTAATTCCGTGGAAATTATGCATTGCAATCAAAGTAAACCCTCGCCGACCTTTAACGTTTACAAAATTTTGAGTATTAATCGTCAAATACTAACAGTGAGTTTATTTTGTAAAAGTTTGCATTGGGCTGACTCATAGCAAATGTCTCAATGCTAAAAGAGCTTTTTTTGACGAGTTAATTATGATTTGCAAAGAGAGTAATTTACATGATCAAAATTTCTTTTCGTCATACAAGTGCAAACTACAATAATTGTAAGCCTAACGGGATTTTTAAAAAGAAATCGATAAAAACAACGAAATTAGTTTTGCTAAATAATATTCAAAAGAAATTTTAAGGATCTAAAACTAAAATTAGGCAAGATTTGTTTATATTTTTGGTAACTTACTTGTTTGCCATCGACTTCGATGTCCGCAACGTAATTTTCAAAAACAGTTGGAACGTATACCTCTGGGAACTGATCTTTACTGAAGACAATCAGAAGGCATGTTTTACCACAAGCTCCATCGCCTACAATAACCAATTTTTTCCGAATCGTCGTCATTGATCTGTAAAGAGTAACAATCCAAAATTATTTACTTTCCCTGAGTTTTATTCATGGATGTGTTAAAATGCAACAGTTGGAAACAATTTTTACAATTTTATCCAATCCCCCTTAAGCGGATGTTTTGGCACCGTAAATATTTTTCACGAAATTGTGTAGATAACTAAAAATAAAAAAAAATCTACATATATAGATACATATCCATACATATGGATGTATGTATGCATCTTATCGTAATATTAAAATAAGTTTCATCTCGTCAGCACACTTTGGAGCCTTTAATTCCCCACTCGAAAATCGCCTTCCCCTGTCTTCATCTTCAAGTAATCTCGTCCACCTATCGGTGCCCGGACAGCCGACGCCGCAAACTGCGCTGCCAGTACCTTTCATAAGACGGAATCGCCGCGGACGTCATCGCAAACGCCAGCGCATCGAACAACACAATAATTAATTTCATTATCACCATAGCTCAGCAGTCGCTGTCATCACCCATTCGCAGTATTATGCATGGAATTTTTTCTCTTCGCGGATATCCGCCCCCCGCACCTAAATATTTATTCTATCTTTTCCCCTTTTTCACTTCCATTGATGTCAACGCTGCTGCTATTTGCTATTCACATTTTTCACTTACAGAATTTGATGATTTTACTGCCACACACTCGCCAATATCGACTTTGTAGACAATAAATATTTATTTGATGACACCAATTTATGGTCTTGCGACGAAGACTTTCTGTTTTGTGCAAAAATTAAATATCTCCCAATTTTTTCCCGATCAAATTTTCTTTTCACACTTGAAAATGATGATGAACAACGCCTTTAAAATACAAGTGACGACCTCAGCCGATGTTCATTCAGTGATGCCAAACTTAGTAAAAATTTATCACCTATTCTAGACAGGGGCAAAAAAAATTGTAATTCTTATTCACAAATATACTATGCTTTCGATTTAATGTAATTTTAAATCTTAAAACTTTAAATCAATTCTGTATTCGAATGAATATATTTAAAGGTTCTATGGTTAATAATAATATTAGTGTATTTCCTAAAACACAACCTCAATGACAATTGACTAATTTCGTACGCAAAACTGAGAGTGGGGCAACATTGAAAAATACGAAGTGCGTCAACTTCCCCCAAAAGAGATAAAATATTTGTAGCTGCTAAAATAGAGTGCATTCAACAACGTGAAAAAATGAGAAAACCTCATTATACCTAAAAGAAAATGGCGCCGAAGGTTACTATGCACGGTTGATTTTTTTCAAAGTGTGTTTAATTGCTTAAATTAGATCCAAGGAACTCATCTAGCGCAAGGCCCAACCCGGATAAATATTTACGTAGAACGTTGATTTCTTTTTCATTGCGTTTATGTAGGGTGATTATTCTTGACTTTTGATTTAATTTTAAAATAAAAAACTTGAAACAGAACTGGATGTCGGAATCCTTATTATTACCCTATAGAACAATTTCCGACAGTTACTTGTTAAAAATTATTTCATTTAAATGTTGGCCGCAGCAAAGAAGGTAAATTTATAAGGGGTGCGTTTCTTTATACATTCCGGATAATCCCATTTCACAGCCGGAATAAACAGAATTCGTTTGAAATATACGTTCTAAAGACAAAGAAGGTAAATTTATAAGAAGAGACAACTCGTTATTTTGAAAATGCGCTGCGCCGATTTTGACCGTATTTACGAAACTTGATGTACATTTTTGTACGAATTTATACAAGGTGGCGTTGTCAGATTAGCTGGTTTCTTCGCCTTACATATATTTTGTTTTTGCTTTTACTGATTTGACAGCACACCCATCAAAAGCAAAAACAAAATACATGTAAACTTTAGGGCGAATTGAGATTTGACATAACACCCGCAATACAAATACATACGGGATTGTTGTATTTGCTCTACCGCTACCTCCTTGTATAAATTCGCCTTGAGGTGGTGCTACAGGCGAATTTATATTTTCGCCGCGGTACTTCTTAATGTCAAAATCAAGGCGAATGTATACAAGGTGGTGTTACTGGCGAATTTAGATTTTCGCCATGGTACTTCCTATTGGCAAAATTATGTGTTTGTTGTAAACAAGGCGAATTCATATTACAACAAAGACATCATTCTGACATTAAGTACCGCGGCGAAAATCTAAATTCGCCATCAACACCACCTTGTACAAATTCGCCTTGGTCAAAATGGTTGTAATATGAATTCGCCTTGTTTACAACAAACACATCATTTTGACATTAGGAAGTACCGTGGCGACAATCTAAATTCGCCATTAACACAACCTTGTATACAAGGTGTATTAAACAAGGTGGTGTTGGGGCGACAGCTGAGTTTTTCGCCGTGGAGGCCATTACGTCAAAATGATGTGTTTGTTGTAACTCATACCAATGACAGTATGGACATCAGCGTATAATTTGTTAGTGTAATTTTTTACTTATATACGGCCAACACCACCTTGTTAAATACGCCTTGCTTGTATACATTCGCCTTGCTTGATGTCAAATCGGACGCGAATTCCTCTTGCAAACCAAGGCGAACTTATACAAGGTGGTGTTCATGGCGAATTTAGATTTTCGCCGCGGTACTTCTTAAGAGCGAAATACACCACACAAGCGGTTTGACAAACCAAGCGAAATTTCCCTTTGCTTCAAGCCATTTGTGCTGTGTATGGGGGTGTTTGAAGGTTTGACGGCGGTTTGTCAAACCTTCAAACACCCCCATACACAGCACAAATGGCTTGAAGCAAAGGGAAATTTCGCTTGGTTTGTCAAACCGCTTGTGTGGTGTATTTCGCTCTTAAAAGTCAAGATGATGTGTTTGTTGTAAAATGAATTCGCCTTGTTAACAACAAACACATCATTTTGACATTAGGAATAATCTAAATTCGCCATCAACACCACCTTGCATAATTATGTTTTATTTTAAATATGCATATCGTCGTTTAAAGTGCAAAACCGCGTATCAGCAAAATGCAAAGCCGCGTATGTGAAGTTGTAAAAATTATTTTCTAGAGCGTAAAAACACTCATATTACAAAATGGTTGTCTTTTTAAAGCAATCGCGTTTCTTGCTAATATATTTCAAGACGAATGAATAAGGATTGAGCCAAGAGCTTGTGCGAGCAAATCCAATTTTTGGCAGCCAATGTCAGTTACGCGGATTTGCAGAATGACGATACGCGGTTTTTTACTTTAAACGACGATATGAATTTAAAATAATAACAAGTATTTATCTTTTGCTCCGATTTTTTGTTTTTCAATACGATTTTTCTAGTCTTTTGCTTCGCAATCGGTTTCGTGAAGTGCCAACCCTGGTTGTAGGCCTAAAAGTCTCCACATTGGCTTGCATTTGTTTACAAGTAGTTGTTTTTGCTGTCAATACTGACAGCACAACAAAGCCACTAAATACACATAAAAGGGCGAAAAATCGAATCACGACAAAAATGTTGAACTGAATAGAATTTATTATTATCTTCTACAAACGAGAATTGTTGCGCATCCCTAGTATACAAATATTAAAATTCGTTGGAATACGAATAACAGCAATTATTCAAAGATGTTCATTAAAAAGTAAATGGCACGTATCTATCGAATTAGCTTCATTGAGGTTGGAACTCCATACATTGAATCTCAGGTATGCAAGCAATAAAATAAAGTCGAAGAAATTCAGAAGAATTCGTAAAAATGTAAAATTTGTGCAGTTGAAGCAGGTAGGCATATTCAAGGTTGAATACTTTATTTTTCATAATAGTTGGCCGCCTTGAATGCAGAAATTACACAATAACTTTAATGATCCTAGTCCCCTCTAGGAGACACCATTGTCACATACACAAATTAAAAAAATTTGGGACGAAGGGAAATTATCAACCCCCGAAATTTTTTGTTAATATCTTTTGATCAGGTAAAATAAGTTAATTTAATTCTTGTTATTGGGGACCAGTCGCGTCTAATGGTGCCCCCTTTCCAAAATTTTGACCAATTTTGGGGGTTGAAAGCCCACCTAGATAATTATGGATTGCAACCCTCACTTCCTTCTCCTTTCTGTATTGCCATAAAAAGAAGCCGAAGTATTTAACTTTTGATCGGGTAAAAAAAGTTAATTTCCGCTTTCGGATTCTTGTTATTGGGGTCCAGACGCGTCTAATGGTACCCCCTTTCCAAAATGTCGACCAATTTTGGGGGTTGAAAGCACACCTAGATAAATACCATTGCTTTTTCTTAAAATTTCATGCCATTCACACAAGAGACATTAAGTGATAAACACGATGGTGATGTTTTACTGTTAAGGGAGTCCATATATGCACATACATACCTAATCAAAGTATTAAGTTTACCGAGCAATGCCAGAGAAACGGAACACGCCGCATGAACTGCGTGTCTATAAGATTGTAATACTGGGCGATGGTGGCGTTGGCAAATCAGGTAATTCTGTCTTATACGTATCTGAAAAAATCTATTTGTTTACTACTTTTTTTTTTGAATTTTAGCTGTAACTCTGCAATTCGTTAGCCATAGTTTTACGGATTACCATGACCCTACTATCGGTTAGTAAAAAAAACGTTTGATAAAAAAAAAATCTGCTAATACATACATACATTCCATTTACAGAAGACTCCTATCAACAACAAGCCGTTATCGATGGAGAAGCAGCACTGCTGGACATACTCGACACTGCTGGTCAGGTTGAGTTTACGGCCATGCGGGACCAATATATGCGATGTGGTGAAGGTTTCATAATATGTTACTCAGTAACAGACAGGCACAGCTTTCAAGAGGCATCAGAATATCGTAAACTAATTCAACGTGTGAGACTCTCTGAGGACATACCGCTAGTACTGATAGCAAACAAGATTGACTTAGTGTTAGCAAGAAAAGTAAATTAAGATTGAAATAATTGAGGAAACGCCAAATTACAATAATTTTAACATTTGTTTTGAAAAGGTAACAACTGAAGAAGGGAAAAACTTGGCAAATCAGTTTGGATGCCCGTTTTTTGAAACGTCTGCATGTGAGAGGCTTTGCATTGATGAACCTTTCTACACCCTTGTTCGGGAAATACGTCGAAAAGAGGTTGAATTATATATCTAATCTTACATTTTTCAACTCGTTACCAATGCAAAGGGCTCTAATTGATGGATGTGCCAAATGTTAATTTAAAACGGGTATCGGTCCCCCGTTAGAGCCTTTTTAATTGATGACAAATAAATAATTTATTTTAGATATTATGATACCTATTTGTCCCAACAGGCTCAAGGTAGCGGTACAAGTTCAGAAAAGTTACATTCTCGTCGAAGGAGCCGTTGGTGGAGAATTCGCTCAATTTTTGCTTTGGTCTTTCGGCGGCGCAGAAATCTAAACTAATAACACGAAAAACACATTTGCGCAACCGAAAGTCATTTCCGTATAAACACAACTTCAATATATGTACATACATACATAAATCCTATTGAAAGCAATTTGTATACAAAGTATGGATGTGCCCAAGAAATTAAAAGAACCTGACCGAAAACGTCACGATCCTTATACAAGCAACCTCCTACTACATTGTTAGTGTGGTCTAACATAACCAAAAACAGCAAACAAAAAGTTTCTGTCTCCAAAGTGCATCAGTTTCTAGTTCCTCATCCTTTTCGTTTTATATCGGGTTAAGTATAGTCCTTATGTAAAAACAGTTGTTTAAGTTATTGTTATATTGTTTTCGATATTTATAAAAATGCAGGAATGGTGTGACATCAAATTGCCGCGTTACATGCCATTTTTGCTTTCACTTATGTTATATATGTACATACATACGTATTCACATACACACAATTGGTTGAACCGGCAATGTTATTTAGTTAATTATATTTTATCAAACACATTTTAAATAATTTCAACATTGAACAAATTACGACAAGCACAAGTGCTCATGTAACCTATGACATAAATCTATTAAAATCTAAGCAATAAGTTATTTATTCATTTATAGGAATGCATATGAATATCTATAGGTATAAAAATATAAAATGATGAATTGAATATGACAGATGGTGACAATTGAAACAAAAAAATACAGGTAAATTATATATTGAACACAAAGTCGTCGGCCCTCCTACACCAAAGCATATTGAATCACTAAATAGTAAATTAATAATAAATTTAGGTCTATATATTGTAAATTATTAATTGATAAAATTTAAACTGAACTATAAATATTCTGGAATGATAAAAATCTGTCATATTGTTTCTGGTTCCGAATGTGTTTAAAAATGTCATCAATCTGCGAAAGCTCTACTGAAAGACAATACCCTTTGATTGTTATAGATTTGTTATGAACTTGAAAAAAAAATACTCTAAGCAATGTTCCTCTATGCTCAGCGGACGAAAATATGTATGTTACTGTATTGCCTTGGAAAGCTTTAATTTCAATTTTGTATGCTTATCCTTAATCAGTAAAGGATTAATTTTTACTTATTTGTTTTGTAATAGTTATCTAATATATCCGTAAATATATTAAATGTAAATTGTATCGTACCTGGGTGCATAATATTGCCCATGCAACTACATACAATATATTACAACACTCGGGCATTATGTTTCAATTAAAAACTGTTACTAAAAATAAGTACATTACAGCAATACAGCTAATGAAATCAAAACAGGAACAATTCAACTAAGTTCCTTTTTTATTTGTTATTGTTGTGTGAACTAAAGTGCAAATATTTATTTTATTAATCATACTGTAGCATGATTATTTTATTTTAAAATCTTGTGTGTAACTCGTTATTTACTTACATGTGTAAATTGGAGGAATAGGAGGTCCTGTTTTAAATGAATGATATATTAATTTATTGTAAAATAAAAATTGAGATAAAAGAAAAATGTTAATCTTGAAAAATGTTAATCATGTGTATATATTTTCCAAATGAGATATGTTGTAGTAATATGGAATAATTAATTAGTAGCAGCAGGCAAAACCAATTCGACTTGCCTCTACACTTTAAAATTGTATTTGACCTTCATTCAAATAAAGGAATTCAAAAATATTCTGTTTCGTTATGATTAAATTGATTTTCTTGCTTGAAGCCCGGCCTGAAAACGTTGAAACTAAAAAATTTAAAGGGGTCTACCCTTAAACTCGTAAAAGCCTCGTAAAGCTCGTAAATTTTCGAGCCACGTAAAAGAGCTGTCAAAATTTGTATGGAGCTCTATTTACGAGCTCCTCGTAAATTTATGAATCAGATTCGATGTGCAAACAACCCCGTAAACTTCAGTGTTGCCGAATTTCATCCACTAACTGTATTGACTTAGAAAGGGGAAATTGAGGGCGCAGAGTGACATTTCTTTTTGAAGAGAAGTTGCTAGTTTTTACTGGATACACTTTTGCTAGTAAGAACTTGCAAGTGAGAAAAACAGCTGATCGCATGTCGCTGGGTGGAATTGAAACTAATAGCGTTTTCGTTTCTCCATAACATTCTGCCCTGATGCTGCCATTTTAAAATGCTGTGTTCTTTTGTAAAATGAATGCAATCTTTGCAGACGGCAGAGTTATCTTTTCTCACAGGGTTATTTTTTCTAAAAAAATTCGATTCTATCCGAATTTTAGCACCACAAATTTCGATTTCATAAATTCGCGATTTGGAGTTGAAATTCGATTAAAATTCGAATCTCGAAGATTCGAATATCGAATTTACCATCCCTAATCTTAAGGCAACACTGACAGCCTGTCAGTGTCAGCTGTAAATTTTGTTTTGGTTTTACGCTCGCACGTTTTCGGTTTGTTGGAAATTAGTATGTCTGTTTAATGAATAAACTTTAATCATTAAAATAATACAATTGTGATGAAAACTCAAAACCGAATTGCTCAAAATGATAAGCTGCGCCAAAGACTTAAAAAGCTTTTTAAAAAAGGACAGCAAAACTTCGATGCTTCTGTTTGCCAAACTGATTTGAAGCCCAATCATATTCAGAAGGACTCTATGGCAGCGAAGAATAATTTCGCTCCGGAGGGAGGTATTCCCAAAAAGAGGAAAAGAAATCTTGAGAAAAAGGAATCGACAAGCAAAGTAGAATCAACTCCTAAATCCAAAAAACTAAAGGTAAACCCCAAAAAAGCTAGTAGTCTGAAACCAAATAATAGTCATGAGAAATCGAAGTTAAATCATCAGGATAATAGGGCAAAGTGCACAAAACTGTCCAACCGCACAGAAACAAGTAAAAAGACTATAACGCAAAATAATAAGGGAAATGTTTTTTTGTCACTGGTGCAACACAATGGATGTCCAAGTGGCATAAAATTGGAAAACCACGACTATAATTCCTTCTTTGATGACAAAGATTTAACTTTTGAAGACGATTATGATTATGGTGATTACTATGACAGTTACAGTGATGATTATTCTGACGATAGTGACGATTACTTTGAAGAAAGTGATAGCTACGGATATAACGATTCTGAATATTGCAATTCTGAGTCAGATTTTAAGTACGTTTCGGAAAGTTTGTCAGAAACGGATCCTGACTATGAACTTCCCCAAAATATTCCAGAAGATCTAGTCATTCATAAAGGTGAGTTGGCTGAATGCGATTGTACGTAGATAAACATATATTTGCCTAGATATGACGGTATAGCTATTAGATTTGATATACATATTCACATGTCTAATTAGGTACAGCACAAAAACGCGAAATACGCAAGGATGATGATGTTACTTTCGACAGCGAAAATGAGGACCCGCAAATTTTTGAATTAATCGGGGAAAGCTCAACCAAATTGATAAAACAACCAAAGGCTTATGCAAATAACGAATTGCATAAGTTAAACGAAAGAAGTGTTTTTTCAAAGAGCATACATATTAAAAAGGATTCGGAAGAACGCCATGAACATGAAATGGATTGCCCGTCATTGGTACCAATTTTAGAGGAAGATGGGTTTCGGCTGTACAATCCTGAGTCTGATGACAGCTCCTATGAAGAACTTAGTGAAGATAGCTCTTCAGCGGAATCCGATATAAACGAAAAGTATATGGATGTCGGGCAGAGCTGCGATGAAGATTGTGAAAGATGTAATAGAAAGAAACATCGAAAATCTTTTATTAACGTGGGTATTATTGAAGTTCAAAACTGCATTCCACCTCACATAAGTAACACAATTGTAAGCACAAAAAAAACAGAAATTGACAAGCCTATTTCAGAATTTCTGTCAGCTAAAGAAGTGCCTTCAAATTTAGATGGAGACGCATTGATTTCTGTAAGCGTCTGTGAAGCACCTTCTGCACCAGATATCATTAAAGAGTTAGTGACAAGCCGAAATGAAAATTCAGTTGATGAACCGGTTTTAGAGGGGAGGTTTCCAAATGGAAACATAACCCAGTCCCCACAATCTGTTGATGAAGAATTGATCGATGATGAAGGCAGTAAGGTTTTTCTACGAACGTCAGAGATAATAAAAGATGGGATTACAAATGAACCAGAAATATGTGTACCTAGTAATATTCAATTTCAGGATAGAATGATTATTCCTCAAGAACAAATATCTTTTAGAACATTATTTTTTAACGCTGTTAACTCTAATCTTGTTATTGTTTTGGTGAAGGATCCCTTTTATTTTTATGGAACCGTTTGTATGACTATCTTAGCCGGAAAGGTCGAAATATACGGCTATTCGCCACACCAAAAAGAGGAAGTTGAAATATTTTCACCACGTGGCTGCAGCAGTGTTCACGTA
This sequence comes from Rhagoletis zephyria, assembly GCF_001687245.7. NCBI lineage: Eukaryota > Metazoa > Arthropoda > Insecta > Diptera > Tephritidae > Rhagoletis > Rhagoletis zephyria. The sequence continues at coordinate 110,250 of NW_016157606.1, read as the reverse complement.
TCAACCATTCCATCAGCAGTATACCCCGATGAACTTGGGTCTATATTAAAACCGCTTCAGTTATCTTTTAGTTCTAGTGATTTGGAACGAATAGAAAAGGACTTTGAAAGTGGTCGAGATGCTGTATTACTTTTGCAGCGAAATACTCGGCGAAGAAAATTAAAAAACATGTTCAAAAAATATATGAACGAAAATGTCTTCCCCAATATGAATTCTATACATACGGATCGACCACTTTACTCAAGCGAGTATTTATTAGATTGCGTGATAAACACGGAAACAGAAAGACCTTTACGGGTGCCGGAGGAATGGCGAAACTTATATTTTACCTCAACATCTAAGGTGATAATTACCGGTGGAAAATCAGTGGGAAAGTCTACTCTTCTACGTTACCTTCTAAATTCACAATTAGAGCATTGTGAACGTGTACTAGTTATTGACTTGGACATAGGACAGGCGGAACTCTTTATACCTCAAACTGTCTCTTGTACGGTTTTATCTCGACCTTTACTGGGACCCGGATTTTTCCTAAACCACCAACCCACTCGTGCGTATGCTGTGGGCCACAGTAATATTGTTCTTTGTGCTCAGGAGTATGTCCGCGCTGTAAGAAAACTTGTACAGTTTTGTTACTCAAATAAAGAATTCGCAGAAATACCTTGGCTTGTTAACACAATGGGTTATAATAAGGGATTCGGCATGGAGCTAATGAGTGTTCTAAGTCAATTAATAAAGCCCACTGATATAGTTCAACTGCAAAGCAATAGGGATATCAATAATTTTGATGAATTACTGTATCCTCATGTGTTATCTGGGTTGCCTCGGATCATATACACACAAGATGTATTGAGTGAGGAAATTAATAAACCTGCGTTGGAATATCGACTGCACGTATTAGGTTCAGCCATCATCCAAGAAAGTCGATATCAGCGTGATTGGGAAATGAGTGCTAAGGATTTGCGTTATGCAACATTTCTATCCCGGCTTAGTGACGTCCTTCAGGGCAGTGCGGAATGGCTGACAGATTGTGTACCATTAAGGTATAAACAAATCCTCCTGAATATTTAGTGGTACATATGTACAAATGTATGTATATTTGTTCTTTTTGTAGTGCGTTAATTGAAAAGCTTCACCTGGTTAATATGGTTTGTAATCAATCGACTAGAGATGAGCTAATTCCTGCGTTTGAAGCTAATTTGGTTTACTTGTGCCGAAAAGATGACCATAATAATGATCCTATTAAATGCTATGGCATTGGTAAGTGTAATTGCAAAATGTAAACCAATTCTTACAAATCTAAATGTGTACACCAGTACTATATTCATGTGCATGTATTTGCAGGCGTTGTACGAGCCACTGATCTAAAGAAATTATATTTGCTGCCGGCAATGAGTTATGACTATTTAAAAGAAGTAAATTGTTTGGCTTTAGGAGAAATGCCATTGCCTTCATCTTTATTCACAAACCAAGGACCTAAAGTGCGAAAGATGGCTGCCTTTCTTTACAATACTGTGAATGCGAGAACTTCAAAGTCTATCAAGCAAATTTTCCACCGCCCATCGCAGTTTCTCTCAGGAAAACAAAAAATTGTTCAATGATTAGCAAAAATATCTTAGTTTAACTTACATTTTTTCATGATCTTCGCAATAAAAGCAAAATGAATGAACTGTAACAATTGAATGTATTTGAATTCTACTTTAAATTCATAATGAACATTTAATGAGACAGTATATGTCTTCCTTTGAGTATTCGGCGCATTAGCACACGCCGTCCTTCTGGTGTCGACATGCGTTGGTGCCATCCATGAACATTTATCCGTTTAACTTCTCGAGGCTTTGGGAAGTGGCAGCGGACCTTGCTTTTAAGTATAGCCCTATTGAAAACATGTGCCTCTCGACCAATTACCGATTGCATCAAGTTAAAAGTTCCGAGGAACGACCTATGGGTGTGAGTAGTTATGTATAGCATTAGAAATTGATGTCACTGAGTTTCACCTGTTAAATAATCCCAAAAATGACATTTCGAGACAGGAATCCTATAGAAATAAGACCACCGGAGAAAAAATGTACTGGCTCGTCAATACAGCTGTTTGCTGAGTGGTATGTTCAGTGTAAATTAGTGCCATCCCATGGCGCAATAAACAGGTGAGGTAATAAAACGCTCTCTCGCTGTATCTTCTGACATTCGGACATAGTGGAAATAATTCGGCTAGTGTCGAAATCCAAACGAAATGTTATAAATAGCATTTTTACAAAACAATCATCTAATAATTTTCAAGTTTTTGGGCATATATGTATGTTACGGTTTGACAAACCGCCGTCAAACCTTCAAACACCCCCATACACAGCACAAATGGCTTGAAGCAAAGGGAAATTTCGCTTGGTTTGTCAAACCGCTTGTGTGGTGTATTTCGCTCTTTAGAGCGGTAGCGAAAACAGCTGATACCATTTCGTCGGACCTATAAGTTAGGTGGCCATATTTTAAAAAACGAAACCATATTTAGAAATGATGAAATGATAACAAATATAAATATAAGGCAAGGGGGAACTATTATAAATTGTTATATTTTATATTAAACCAGATTTAACGAATCGATCACTGTATATTTCAATCTTCAATCAAATCTTTGAGAGTAAAAAAAAAAATACGGCCACCTTTGGCATGTACTGCCGCCATCGCCCAACAGAGCGATAGAAATAAATCTAATGCCTGGATTATAATGGAAGTAACGGAACGGAGTGAACTGTAACTTAATTATTGATGAATTCGAACGATTATAATGCACTTGAACGTAACGTAAAACGAAAGCATCTAAAATCAATAGATCCTTACGAATTCAATACAACAAAGTTTCAAATGGCTAAAAATTGCTGTTGATTTCGTAGAAATTTGTTCGTCGTATAAGAGGTCGAACTTTTTACGAAAGTTTGTTGATTTTTTTTTAAAGTATTGCACATTGGATTTAACGGGTTTCGTTATAGAGTGAACCATATATTTATAAAAAGTAACTCAAATTAAATAACAAAAAAAAAATAATAATTGTGAAAACTTGGCAAAATTTGTTGCGATTAAAATTTGTTCGACCACTGTATATATGTAAATATTATATAAACATTTTATATTCTTTATTTGTTAACTAACTTTATAAAAGTTTGGTTTTGTTTATGAGTACATAACAATAAAAGAAACAGAAAGACCGGCAATATATCAAAATAGACATTTTTTTTTTTAAATAAAGAGATATCTGAATGATATCTGCAGATGGGTGGGGAATTTTACGAAATTTCGGACAAAATCGGGGAATTTCATTGTCGAAATCGGGGAATTCTCAAAAATGAGTTGGCTACCCTGCATGGTGCCATCCTTTTAGCTTTGTTTTTTTACCTTTCTAACAGGAAATTAATACCCCACGTCTCCACCTTCTGCAGATTATCGCGTTTTTAATTTTTTCCAGTTTGAGAATATTTTTTTATTTTTATTTTTTTTATTTGTTAATTCTATTTATTGAAAGGCAATCACGCGGAAGAGCTTGCGTTAATTACATTGATAACAGAACCTGGAGCTCGCACAGCAGAATTAATAAAATGGAAAAGATTAACATACATATGTTTTAGCGTTGTCATGTACTCAATAGGTCATCACAAAAATAATAGCAATTAGTGACTACTTAAAATAATACAATGGAGTGGCGGATTCAAGATGTTTTAAAATATAATTGCCTATGGAATTTCGTGAAAAAAGTATGCTTTCAAACGCAAGCGTGATTTGCAAGCAGGTGAAGATGGCCGGTAAAGGCGAGTTTTGTCATTGCACGCGAATAGGCGAATAGGATTGTAAAGCAAAAAGACGAATGACATCTGCTGTCAAAACTGGCAGTGTTCCTTGCGCAGCTGCTTACCGATTTTTGTTCATCGTACTCAATTTTGTATTTGCTTTTGACGCTGATCGTTCATTCAAGTGCGGGTTGCGCTCCAACAATAAAGCTGTGGTGTTGTACATGCTATAGTAAATTGTATGTATCGAAAATCGAAAAACAGATGCAGAATATAAAAAAGTGGAATTATAATTAAAATGACTAGTGAAATCTAAATATAATGGTCGCACGGCACATATGAATCGTGAATTGTGGAATTAGCAACAAGTCTCGTGGAAAATCACGTTGTGTTCGTTAATATTTGTGAAAATTTATTGGGGAAATTGATATGTTGCTAGTTAAGTTATGCTATTGCTATTAAAGAAGTCAACAAAAGTTCATAATTTTTGGTATCGAAGTGAAAGAGCGTTTTACACAAACAAAGCACCAGTAGCTTTGCATAAGCTTAAATTTTAAGAAATTAAAGGTATGTACATAATTGCGAGTGAAGAAGTTTATGTTAGCACTTACATACGTACATACATGCATTCTTATATATTTAAAAGGGTGCAGATATATATGTATTTACATCGACCGATTGCCCATTTTTCGCAATACTGTCGCAAGTCAATAACACAAATTTTCAGGATATCGTTTACTGTTTTCAATGCAGAAACTTATGCGGAAATACCTTTTTTGGCATGCAGTGTTTTGAATTACGACAGTCGATATCGATTACGTAGTTCACCGCTAAATAACACTCCGCTATAGCAAAATACAATGCCTGTCCTTTCGATATTTTGGTATAGTAGTCCAAATCATAGGGCATCAAACCCCTTAAAAAATAATAATAAACATCAAGTCAAGTGAAGAGAAAATCGATTTTTGTTTCGTCCCCGAAACTGGCTTAATTAAATTCGTTGCACAGAAGTGCCTTGAACCGAAAAAGAAATATGATGTACTCATGATCAAAATGTATTCAACAATAGGGGTATTCTCTGAGTCTTGCCAAGCCCTTGCATGGTGCACAGATTGCATGGATTGCACGGTTAAAACCGGTTTTCGTATGGGACAGCTTTGCAAACCGTGCAATCCGTGCACCGTGCAAGGGCTTTGCAAGACTCAGAGAATACCCCTAATCTGTGATTGAATTTGGCATTGCCGTCAGAAGAACCATCCTATAAAAGTTGCGTTCGAGTAGCTGTTAATTGTTCATGTTTAACCAAAACTTACAAGTTTTTCCGTTCGCGTACGCAAAAAACTTGCAAAGTAGGGAAAATTGAGAGAGCAAAGTGACATTTCATTTTGAGGGGAAGCTGTTAGTTTCTGTTGGAAAAATTTTTGCCAACAGCAATTTGCCAACAGGGAAACAGCTGATCAAAAACAGCTGGTTGGCATTTACGCAAATCACAAAATTTAATTTGATGGTTTGGAAGATAAAAATTACAAAATGCGACTAATTAAACTTGTAAGAAATAAGTAGTTATTTGTTTAATCAATAAACTGTGCCAGTATAACACTTTGTGATGACTTTTCGTACGTTTTAAATTTTACACGTTTGAATGTAAACAAAAATTATATCAGCTGTTCGTCTAACTTGCAAGTTTCTGCAAATTTTCTGTTCGCGTACTATTTGGGATATTTTTCTCTTGTGAGAGAACAGATGACATTTCGCCGAAATTTGGCAGTTGGTTGGTTTCTGCTTGAGATTTTAAACGAACGCACCTATTATTTAACTCAAACCAGCTTATCTACATCGAATATAACACCTGATTGGTATTGAAAATAAATCTTTTACGATCCCGGGATTTTCGGGATGACGTTGGTTCAATCCCGGGATCCCGGGATCAGTGTCGGGATTTAGATATTTATTAGTTGCGTTCCCTAACTCGCAAGAAGTTGCAAGAATTTACAGGAATTTACTAGAAAGCGTTCCCGTACTCGGTTCTCTTGTCTTCTTTTGCCTTTTGACAGTTTTACAGGTTTTAACCCAGAAAAGTTGGGGAACGCAACTATTATCTTTCAACGAACAACACGAACAAAACGAATTATATATATATGCATTTAATAATCTTTATCGTGTACATACATACATATCTGATAAAGAAATTAAAGCTATGCCGAAAAAAGCTCGATGCAAAAAAAAATTAAGTCAAAAAATTTATTTTCTGGTTGAAAGAAGTTCATAATGCTAGTGGCAGAAATAAAAGAAGCGCCAGTTTTGTCTATATTCCTTTTGTTTATCCAAAATTAAATTTTTTTTTTGTAAAAGTCTACCTCATATTACACACAATTAACTGCATATAAATGGGCATTTCTCTGACGTCATGCTGGTATTTTTAAAAATACTTTATCGAGTCCTAACCGCCAAAATAACGTAGGTAAGCGACATTTTTTTCAAAATTTTCTTTTTGATGCAGAAATATTCCAAGAGCATCTAGATAACTGGTGCACACGGGAGTCTCCGGGAGCTACTAGGCTTTCAAATACAAGTCGTGTGTGCGCAGCTAACGAACTGTTGCGACGCTAGCAGCGAATTAATTTGCGTTTAAACGCAAATGTGGTTGATTTCAAAATTAATTAAAAAAATTCAATGTAATCTGAAACAAGAGTATGGGTACCAAATGAAATAATTTTTTTTTTGGGTTCACAAGGACGAATAGGAATTGAAAATGCCCCTTTAATCTATTTTATTTTTTAAGTATTAAAGTTAGTCCTTAAATTTTTTTCAAAAATAAGAACAGAATCTACAGAATCTTCTCTTTCATTTGATACTCATTCTGGTTTCTTAAGTATATTGCAGTGAAATTTTTAAATAATTTTGGGTCAATTCAGTCAGTATTAAATGATAAATATTTTCTCCTTATATGTAACAATTTTAAGGGGTAGCCTCTCAAAAAACTAAAAAATAAATGTAACTTTTTTTTTTTTAATTTCAAGACCCTACCCCCTAATTTCCTTACTTTTTATGAGAAATATGATTGCTTATTTTTATAGATTTTTTAAAAATCATTTAGAAGTCGCGACTTTTCATTTTAAGCTAGAATACGCGGTTTTGTACATTTATCAGTTTGTGAATGACTATTTTTCATTAAATTTTAAAGATCGAACATGTTGTGAGAAGAGGATTTATAGGCCTTTAAAATTATGTATAATAATCTATTGTCAGACTTGGCTTGTTGGGATTTTTCATTCAGCAAATAAAAAAAAAATATGTATTTTCTTCTTTTTTAAGTTTGACCTTTTCTTATTTCAACAATTACAAAATATGTAGTACAACTAAACTGGTAAATCTACAAAACCATATTTTCTGACCTAAAATGACAAGTCGCGACCTCTGATTTTTAAAAAAACCTGTAAAAATAGGCAATAATATTTCCCATAAAAAGGAAGGAAATTAGCGGGTAGGTTCTTGAAATTAAAATAAAAAAAAAATCGATGGGCATCCCAAGTATGTATACTAGTAAACAAAATAGCCAATCTCTTAAGATAAATTAATAATTTATACATTGTTGTAAGCAGCGGAATATCTTATCTTAAATCACATACATATACACTAGNACCCGCCCTAATATACACGCATTTTTCAGCGGGTAAACAGAAATAAAGTTACGAGCAAGTATACCTGTGCTACACCCTATGAAAAATGCGGTTTCTGACTTTAAGCCCATATTTTGAGGGTGTATTTAAAATTCTGAATATGCTGATTTTTCTGCTGGATTAGACCTAAAACACGAAAAAAGTATATTTTTTTTTTTGTCACACAGTGTAATTTAGATCGTCTTTGGTAATCTGTAAATGCATGTATTGCTATGTGTATAGCCAGCAAAAAATGCGGAAATAGATCCGAAAACTGAAAGAAAGTGCCACTGGCATTTGTCATCAAGTGGCAAATCAGATATTTGGTCATTTTTTGGTAATTTTTATTTGGCTTATGTAGCAGCATTGCGTTCACACGATTTGGCCACCAGGGTTGCTTTTGATTTGCCACAAGAAGGCAAATATTTGACCTTTTCTGATAAATGTGACAAATGAAATTTGCGCTCACATGATTTGTCTATGAATTTGACAAATTTTTACCCAAATGTACAAATCGTGTGATTCCAGCTTAAGCGATTCCTTGCCGGGTTTGACTGGCGCTTCTTGCCTTTTCCAATATCGAGGCAATTCTTACGCACACACGCGTGTGTAAACAATACACAAAAGCGCACAGCCTTGCTGATTTTTTTTTTTTGCTTCAGATCAGATTTGTGAAGGTCCCAAAAAGTTTTGAATTTTTCCGTTAATCGCATTTCGTCACATACAGACGAATTCTTTCTACACCCTGGAAGAACTTGTGCAAGACATTTTTGAAATACGAGATCTTTACTAGGCGGCCGCACGAGCATGTGCAAGTCCCAAAACTCGATATGTTAAAAAATTTTCGAACCTGTCGAGCTACATATGAAGCTGCGGTCTGCTAGAAGAGTGTTTAAACAGGTGACAATACCCTGCAGAAAAAAATTATCAATTGATAAAAAATAACCCACTTGTAGTTGCGGGTTGGTTTTTGCGGGATTTCTATAAATATATAAATTGTAGTTGGCTACAAAAAGCTAACTTGAAACTAGTTGACAAGTAATGCAGGAGTAATGAAGAAGATTGTTTTCTTCTAATGAAGAAGATTGTTTTTCTGTGAAATGTTATAGAATAAATAAAGTAAATACAAAATAAAAATAAAAAAAAATAGTTAAAAAAATATTTTGTTTTTCCTATTGATATTTTATGTCCAAAAGTAGTTAGTTACAAGTTAGTTAAATCAAATGCAGAGGTAACCACGCTTGCCTACATCTAATGCAGCGGTAAACCACTCTTGACTATTTCGCGGCCATCGCCACCTAAAAATTTTTCATCAAAGAATATATACAGATAATAAGTGACTTTTAGCTCATTCCTAATCAACTTAAAGTTAGCTTACAGTTAGATACATTTCCTGCAGGGATAGTTTAGGGCAGCCGTGGGCCCGTGGGCGAGCCCAAAAGATAACAGATTGTCTTAATTAATGCAAAAGACCAAAAGTCAAGAAGACTCCGTTTTTTTATTACTATGGCTGAGAGGATATATCAGCGCGTTCCAGCTTATAAATGACACTAAACCTCTATTAGAATTTTCGCTTTTCTGCGAAATGCACATTAATTGCTAAACTGATATACAAATCTGTGATCAGCGGCACCTCATTGTCCTTCGTTAGCTCGTGATAGAGCCAATTTTCTTTCTACTTAGTCCGAACAGAGATTTGCAGCTCATTTTCCGTGTGGCATAGTGTTATCCCGCAAACCGATTCCATTGCACCTCGCTCATCATCTTAAGCATATTTTTAGTTTATTTGCGTTCCACTGCGCCTTTAGAGAAATTACGATTCATAATTGTTTTCACTTGAACTCACGCCCGGGTTACTCGAGTACGTTCTCTTCCGAAGTGGCAGTCGTTTGGATGATGCCCATACAAATAAATACGTACATAGATTCATGTGTATGCATATACACATACATATACCCAATAAACACAACGAATTCGAGACGAAGCTTGTTTTCTCTGATAGAACTATTGAGAACAGTGTTGCCTTTGTGCAACTAACGGGGCAATTTGACCCTTTTTAAGTGCTAATACCCTTTGACTCGAATTTTTGAAAATTAATTTTTTTTAGGAAATGTTAACTTCTTCATGATCAAATTATCGGATCTAAACCAAATTAGTATGGTACCACCTCTGAGGTACCACCTTTCCTTTAAACAATTTTAGAATTATAGAAATCGGCATACTTTGCGGTAACAAATAGAAAAAAAAATACATATCTGTGTTCGTATGGAAAAGTAGCTTATGTCGAAAGGCTGGCTTTAGTATAAATCGGCATTCGCAGCATACGATTGCGAATGACTTACGGGCGCTAAGCCGTTAAACAACTTTTAGCAAATAAACGTGCAAGAAATAGTTCCGGTACTAGCACGTCAATATTCTCTTAAAGTCTCATCAAAAAACTCCTTGTCGTTTAAAAAATAAAGGGAATGCCGCATTATACTAAAGCCGGCCTTTCGACATAAGCTACTTTTCCATACGAACACAGATATATTCCGACGAATTGATAACCTGACTGAAATAATACGGTGATCATTTTTTCGTCAATGACCCCTTTTTTGCGTTTTTCTGAAAATTCTAACGGCAACACTGACAAGACGATATTTCGCGACGGTAGATCGGCAAATTCGAACTCGTAGGAGAGTCACCTATCGTTAGCGAAGCGAGCGTCACTACTTTTTCGAATCGTTGGCTATTTGGGAATATTTAATTTTTCGAATCGTTGAAGATGCTATAGTTTTTATTTTTCGAATCGCCAACGATTCGAGACTTTTTTAATTTTTAAATCGTTGGCCTTTCGAGAATCGTTGATTTTTTCGAGATTTCAGCTCGCTTGCGATTTGATATTGTAGTGTTTTTTCGTCTAAAGTTTTATGGGATTTTACGACTGGCTTTCTAGAATTTATTTTATAATTATAAATAAACAAACGATGGAATAAGTCAGTTTTAATGAATTTGTTATAAAATTCGTATTTAATTTTTAGTATCATAAGTAAACAGTAATTTTTGTTATAAATATTAAGGGTATTCATGTAAACGCGTAAAAGCCTCGCAACCTCGTAAATCTCGTAAAATTACTTAATTTTGTACGGGAAACCGGTTCAATTACGAGGTTTACACAGTTACGAGGCTTTTACGCGTTTAGATGAGTAGCCTTATTAGATTTGCTCTGGTAAATCTATTTTTTCTTTAGTCGGTCTGCGATATATTGGAAAAATTTCTTGGATACTTCATCCAATAAATTCATCGAAATATCTGTGAATGTTAATTGGAATGCAGCTGAAAAATATTAAAGATAAAGACATAGACATAATTAGGGGATTCACAAGACGTGCAAACCGTCGTAAAATCCTAAGCTTAAAATTTTTGTATGTAAAATAATGACTAAAATGGTGTTAGATGATTTCTAACTACGCCGAAATATTTAAAAACCGATAATAAAAAAATATCCCAGTATGGTGCTCTACTATATAACAAAAAGAATGGTAGAATCATGTTTCGTTTTCTAAGAATAGCAGAAAATGTGTAGCAAATAATTTAACATTAATTAGCATTTGTATAACTGAATGCCCATTTTACAAAGTAACCAAGATTTTACAAATCTTTTTAAACACAGATATTAACTTTGTTCCGTTGCTGCACTAAATAAAGCCATCTAACTAAAATAATATGTAAGGAAACTGTATTTGTTTTATTTTCCTAACAAGGAATATTTTCGAGACAAATTATTTTCGTAATTGTGCCTCGAAGACGATGCGAAAAAATCGTTCGAGAAAGCTGATTTACTCGAGCTTGCCTCGAATTTTAAACGAGCCCAAAATATATATTCGACAAATGCATTTTCTCGAGTTCGTCTCGAATTCTATACGATTTCGCCCTCATTTTTGTGTTTATTGGGTAGGTACATAATTGTATTTATAAACATACATCTGTAGCAACATTCGCAAGTGTTTATAGATTGTTTTTGGGTGTAATTTCTTTAACAGATATCCCATTTGAAAGCATTGCGATATGCATATGCGCATCCGTACATATGTATGTACATACATGCATATGCGCTTCCATACATGCATACATGTGAATACGTGCATATGAACGTGTAAATATAAATTTGGTCATTTTGGGTGAGAAGCGCATTTACTAAGGCAACTTCGGATGAACTATGGAAAGAGAGTTCTTTTGCTCTTTAGATGCCATAAACTTAAAATAAATATGTACACTGAGGGAAAAAATTTTTAGAATTAAAAAAAACGTGCTAAATTTAAAAAAATATGCATATGAAAGAGCACCAACCCAACTCGTTTTAAATTTGAGTATGTACGTTATAAAATATGTCGTTGTGAAGTGCACAGATGCTTTTTCGTTATACGAAATTATAATTAACAACAAAAAAAATTAGTTTTATGCCCCGTCTGATGGTAATTGAACCCGCACCCTCTTGGCAGCAAAACCAATTGTATCAAGCGTCTTTGCAACCTCAGCTACAGCCATACATTTAAATGTGTTTTCAAATATTAGGGGTATTCTCTGAGTCTTGCAAAGCCCTTGCATGGTGCACAGATTGCACGGTAAAAACCGGTTTTCGTATGGGGCAGCTTTGCAAACCGTGCAATCCGTGCACCGTGCAAGGGCTTTGCAAGACTCAGAGAATACCCCTATTGAGTTTGAATCAACATCACAGCGCGCGATTAGTGCGTTTGTACAGATAAACCTGTACCATGTATGTGTGTATGTGTTGTCACCGCTGTACATGCATCCCTGCAAAAAATGGGACTAATCCGGGATGACTCCGGGAGCAATCGCAAAGGAGCATGCGACTAATACCACTTTTGATCTCTTTATATGGAATGAACTGATCGCTTTTGTTCGAGCATGTCCTATGAAGAGACTAATTGTTCACCTTTATACCCGAAAGGGTATAAAAAGCGACTATTCACTTTTAAAAAATAAAAATTAAAATTTGCGCCAGCTGAGATTCGAACCGGGTTGCTCAGTTTTGTTAGGCGAATGCTCTCTCTGTGTGCCAACGCCGCACATGAAATTTCATTGACTAAGTGCGTACATATCATTAAATCGTTAATAGTACCGGTTAGAGATGAGTTGGGGACTGATTGATCTCCAATTATACCCATAAGGGATGAGTCGAGACTAATTGACCTCCATTAGTACCCGTATGAGACTAGTTGGGACTAATTAATGCCCAATTGTACCCGATTGAGAGTAATCTCGGCATACTCTCTTTAGAGATTAGTCGCACAATTTTTTGCAGGGTTTGTATACATACATATACTTTCTTAATTACATATGAAAAAGCATCCGAGACGTGCAAAATGCCGTGTAGTGAAAAATGCTTCATTTTAATGCGGCCGTATTTAAATTGAATATTACCCATTATACGTAGTGTATGTATAATGGAAATATTCAATTTTCACTTGATTTAAATACGCACATTTTTAAACTGTAAACAAATAAAAAATTTTCATTTTTACAACGCGTTTTTTCTCAGTGTACATATGCATGTATGTACTTATATGAACTCAAAGTATTTGCCACATCTTATTACTTAGAGGAGCTTTCATACATTTAGGTTAACATCAGGGAAGCCAACTCGTGAGGAATGCCCCGATTTGCGGGGAATTTCTGTTTGCGTGGGGAATCGGGGAATGGGCCGTCTTTTGTGGGGAATTTCAGTTTAAGTGGGGAATCGGTGGATGAACTCTTTTTTTTGTGAGGAATTAGGTGTTAACTAATTTTGTTCTTTTTTGCTTCACTATTTCATAATGAGTTAAAAAAGTTGCACAAGCATGCAACTGTAACCAAAAGTACTGATTATGCAACTCGGAATTATTAAATATTCAAGTCTGGCATAGGGTCATAGGGAACATTGGAAGCACTATTTGCAAATTGTCATTTGAAATTTCAATTTATGCCAACATCGGCTGTGAGTTTTTGCTATTCGTTTCTTTCAAAGGTAAATATTAAATAATAGCAAATTGTAATCAGTACATAGAGTAATAAAGTACAAAACCGCGTATCAACAAAATGCAAAACCGCGTATGCGAGATTGCATAAATTATTTTCTCCAGAGAGTAAAAACATTCAATTCATTCATTCAAAATGGTTCTGGTTTATAAAGCAATCACATTTTCTCATAGTATATTTCAAGACGACTGGATAAGGACTAAGCCAAGAGTTTGTGTGAGCAAATGCACTTTTTGGCAGCCAATGTCAGTTACGCGGTTTTGCAGAATGACGATACGCGGTTTTGTACTTTAAACGACGATATGTAGGTATGTGTGTGTATGTACAATGTATTTACAAAGTCCAAGACATAATCCCGGAGGATCTTTACAATGGGTCCGATCAAAATTTTCTTTTAAAAAATATCATGTTCCACCAGGAAAGATTTCGATTCGGGTTGGAGGTGTTGTGTGTTTCAAATCCAGTCGTTCTTTAAAGAAGATGATTAAAACAGGTATTATGAATTTACGTAAAATTTTGTTGTATCAAAAAGTAAGTAATAAATTAATTCACATTTGACCCTATTATAAAATAAGTTAATAGTAAAAAAAAATCTTTTCAAAACAAGTTTTCTAAATATGAACCAAATAGGACCATAAATACGGGTTCTCCAAATATCTGGACTCTGCCCCGCCTACTGGCAATTTTTTTTTTTGTGGACTTATTTCTTTTCATGGAAGTGAGACTATATCCAAAAAAACCCCTTTTTTGTGAGTTAAAAACTCGACAAGACAAAAAAATACTAAAAGATTTAAAGTACACGTTATTCATATAATGAACCTAGTTCAGAGTTTTTCTTATTTTACTTGTAAAATAAACATTTCTAAAATAAATGTATTTTTTTATATTTCTTCGGTTTTTGTCTTTTTTAGGCCTTCTTTTGCCTTTTTTGCGTAAGTTATTCCAAATATTGCATTTAGCAATAATTAGGTGACAAGAAAAGGACTAATTTAGGTAATCGCATCAGGCGAGTTGTCTTCGGCGGACGGTTTAGAGCACCACCATTAAGAAATCGATACAATGGCGATAGTACCGGCAGTAAACTGGCTTCCGAGAGCGACATGTTTTCTTATCAGAAATGGTCTGTTGGGTTCATTGAATCCTTGCTAAAGTATATACATTCTAAATATGAACGATATCTGACCATTAATACGGCTTTTTCAAATACCCGATCTCTGCACCACCTAGACGATCAATTCATACTTCACATTGCATTGTCATCGGGTTATGAGCTAAGTTTGAAGTTTCAAGTCTCTAGTTCATCGGGAAGTTGCTTAAAAATTGAGTTACGGTGACCATCCGTCCTTTATTTTAAAGGACAGTCCTTTATTTTAAGCCTGTCCTTTATATACATATATGTTTTTTTTTTTCTCAAAATAAAAGGCGCCTTTTGTCCTTTATTTCTTAAACTGTCCATTAAATCAGTTCTGGATTTTTCAGAGGTAAATTTTTTAAACAGAGGATATGTCCATTGTTGTTGTTAAATTCCATATAGGAAAACATTTTCCACCAAAAACGCACGCACAGTCGTGTGCGAATTCGGTCTCATTTCATCATTCGTTCTAACTTAACAAAAATTTCCACAAAATTGAGCAAAGCTAGAATTAGGTATTTTTTTTTGTATATTTGGTATTTGTTAGACCAGATACTGATGCAAGTAATTTTTAAGCAAAAAATAAAACCGACTTCAATTATCATATAAAAATTTAAGATTATCTTTAATTTCTTCATGACCCAACGATTGGATTTAAACCAAATTAATATGGGACCTGTGCGGTAAAAAGAATTATAGAAATCGGCTAACGTGGTCCAAAGTTTTGCGGTAACATTCATAACAAAAAGTAAAAATCAAAATATTCCGACGAATTGATAACCTTTTCCTTTTTGTGAAGTCGGTTAAAAACAAAACCGACTTCAATTCTCATATAAAATTTTATTTTTAAATTTTATATTTTAATTTTTTCATGATCCAATGTTCGGATATAAACCAGATTTGTATGGGACCCTTTCCGATGCAAAAATAACTATGTATCGAAATTGGTTGACATGGTCCAAAGTTTTGCGGTAACATAATATTCCGACGAATTGATAACCTTTTCCTTTTTGTGAAGTCGGTTATAATGCAGGCGGCAGCCGGCTTGTCGGTGCAAAGTGTGTGCGAAGCAATTAAATGGACTGCGAGTTCAATTTCGTGTTTTGAAGATTTTTCGACCGAAGGCAGTGTACTGAAACCCGGTATTTTTAGCGCGCTCAAGCTCACGAATAATCCAAAATTTAGACAGAATATTTTGGTGCCAGCCATAACACATAGGTAAAATTTTATGATTATCTTCGAAAAGCTAAAACATTTCTTCGTTAGGCATACGAAAGCACCTACATATATAAATACATACATATGTACATACATGTGTACACCCTGCAAACCATTTTTTCAGAGTATTCTGCATTGTAAAGAAATTTTAAAGAATTCGTTAAGATTTAATTCGATTTTTTGCCGAATTTTCTAAAATGAAATAAATTACGCACACTTCCATTCTTTTACGAAATTTCGGAAGAAAATCTGTGAAGCAACGAAAATAATGCTGCTATGTGAAGAATATCTTTCAGAATTTTTCCAGAATTTTCTTTATTTTTCGTACAGAAATTTCTTTACGAGTTCGTGTCAACCCCTTCATATAATTTTCTTTGAAAATTCGTAAAAAAATCGTTACAGAAATCAGATACTCCTAACGATTTCCTTAAGATTTCGGGAACTTTGGTTTGCAGGGCATATTTATGTACCTACACAAATGTACAAAAATAAGTAAGCATTTGTTGCTATTGAAATGAAAACTATTCCTTGCCCCTATAATTACCAGCAATTAAACTTCATCAATTTTTGATACGGGCGCGTCGATGCCGCGCGGTTCTGAGCCATTCGATCGTTTCCAATTCAAAAAAATGCCCATCGTCAGCGATATGTTGGGTCGTCTGGTTAGTCGGTCGGCTGGTGTTCAATTTTTCTTTATTGCTAGCTCGACTAACATATTGGGCATATTATGAATCGTTGATTCATTTGTTCGTTAATTGAGTGTTCAGCTTCAGCTCAGAATTATTGTCACGCAAATCGAGAGCAATTTCGGACAATCTACGCTTCTACTCGTAAATAGCTACATACTTTCATGACGGGTTTTCTTAGCCTTTTTTAAGCAGAATGTATGTATGTGCATACATATGTATGTAAGTATTAGGGTAGTGGGTTGCCGATTTTGAAATTAAGAAAAAACCGGATAAACCGGTTTTATTCTACATAGTTTTTATACAGCGAAAATGCTTATCTTGGTATGAAGTCCTGGCCAAAAAATACAATAAAACTATTACAAGTAAAGATAGCTTTTATAAGAAAAATAGCAAAGCAAAATAAGTACAAAGTTTTTTAAATCAAAATTAAAACAAATAAAAATCAGTGAAAAATTCACGTTTGGTCTTTTTTTTAATACTTTATTGCACTTTTTCTGACTTTTTTCGGTTTTGAGTAGTGCTCTAGTCTCTGCCACTCAAGAGATCCCTGATTCAATTTCTGGTTCCAGCAACATCAACAGAAGTGTTTTTCAAGCAGCTGTCGTCGCCCCTCGGCAGAAAATGGCAAACCTCCGAGTATACTCCTGCCATAATAAAGCAGAACACGAACATCGGCCAGTATCGGCACAAAACTGAGCACCGGCATCGGCCTTTTTTCACCGATTCTTTGCCGATTATTTGGAATTTCTTTTCATATGTTCAGGTTAAGCGGCAGACAAAAGCCAATATCAAAAAACATTTGCAGACAGCTCACAAAAATTATTATTTTTTTATATTACAAATAGTATGTTCGACAATTTTATTTTATATGGAGGACACTGGCAGCAAAAAAAAAAAATTGCCAAAAATTAACGGCATTTTATAGCAGCTTGAAACTTGCACTTCATAATACTAGAATTAAATGGTCTACAAAACTGCATACCGAAATTCTGATTAAAACTGTAAAATTTTGGTGAAAATAAGCAGAATTTTTCTAATTTTTGTACAAAGTTTGAAATCTGAATTTATATGGTGTTTGTTGTCTGGTATACAAGACTTTTATAAAAAAAAATAATAATAATAAACATTAAATAAACAAAAAGCAAATGCCAAATGCCATAACCAGTCTAAATACATACACTGCCGGAACAAAATATTGGCACAGCAAATTTTTCCCAATATATGCAACAATTTTCATTCTAATATTTTCCCGCCTATTTCGTATAAAAATATGGTTCATTCTACAACAAAAAACATAAAAATATAATTCATAAACTTTGTGCAAAATTCGCGAAATTTCAGCGAAATTGCATGAAAATTTTCAACTTTTTAATCAGATTTTTTTGAGTATGCAGATTTGTAGCCCAGTCAATTTTACTATGAAAAAGTGCAAGTTTTAAGTAGCTAGGAATTACCGTTGATTTTTAGCAATTTTTTTTTCACGTAGTCTCTTCCATAAAAAAAATCAAATTTTGACAAGGGATGACGGAAATTCGTTCCAAAATAAATAAAATTGGGCACGTTCAGCAGGCGCAACAGCTCAGTAACTCTTGCGATTGCACCTTCTGAACGCGGTGTTTTGCACTTCTGATCAACTGAACAGTTGCGTGTTAGATGATCGTAATATTTTTATGATCATTTGAGACAACATGTTGTGTGTTTTGAATTTGACAGCTAATGTATCAAGCCGTTCAGAAGGCTCATTATGATCACCGATTTTTTTAGCAACGGTTGCGCTCAACTTCTGCGCCTTCTGAACCTACCCATTATCTCCAAAACTTTTTTTAAAATAATCGATAACCTAAAACTTGTTTCTTTGCACATATAAATATTTTCTATGAAAATTTCAACATAATGGTATAATTAAATTATCTTGTTATAAACTAATTCATATTTATAGTCTTTTATATTCTTTTGATAGAGTTAATGAATACAATTGTAGGGGGAAAACATCAAAGATCTATTATTGGTTTTTCATTAAACTAGTTGAAGTTGAGATATTGCATATACATACATACACTCAGAAAAAACATTCCTTGATGCTAGGAAAAAAGTATATTATTCTAAGAGAATATTACCGTGAAATGGCTCCAATGACATGGCTGCCTTAATATGAGTAAACGATTTGACTCAGTTTAAGGAAAACACAGTTCCTTAGTTTTTAGGAAACATTTACTTGCCATTTCATCTCCGTGAAAGGAATAAGTATGTCGTTTTGCTCGTGGCGCCCAAACAGTGGCAATGGCTGACAGAGCAAAGCTCTGGAGCGCTAGTCGAGAAATGCCCAGAGCAGGATTTTTTTTCAATATTTTATTTTATTTATTTTTTAATTGTAATTTTTTAATTTGTAATAAAAAAATTTATCTAATTTATTTTGTATGGTATGTGAGTATTTAGGTTTTTCCATATATGAAATTGACTTTACAATTTGTAATTTATATTTAATTTAAATTGAAATAATTTACTTATCTTACTCTAACCACCTTCAACCGGACTCAAACCTGCGATCTCAGAACTAGAAGCAGTACTCTTCACGTGACGCCACAGCCGATATTTGCCAGGAAAGCAATTAATTTTGTCTTAACAGCAAAATTCCCTAAAATGGATCAAAAGTATCATGAAAAAAATTTTAAGTATCAAAGCATCAATCTTCAATGAAACTTCTTATTCTTAAATGGTAGTTTGAATTTTTAATTGAGATCGGTGATAGTTTTTATTAATATTTTTTGGTTTTTATATAAAATACAGAGTGAAAATAAAGCTCGGTAACAGTTGAATTCATTTGCATACTCAACTAAAATCACATATCAAATTGGTGGTAAACACATAAAAGTAATTTTCACAATACTTCCTGGATTACTCTAGATGAAATTTTTAAGGCAGTGTTACACGATTGGTACATTTGTATAGATTTGTACCTTTTCACTTTTCTAAAGAACTTTGTGACTGCCAAAATGTACAAATCTGTACAAATGTCCCAATCGTGTGACACTGCCTTTAGCCCAGTACCTCAGTCGACAGTTTCAAAATCAAAAAAGAAAAGGAACGACAATATTAGCCTGTTCCCGCACTCCATGATTTAGTGAGAAATTGTTCGCAAAATATATGATAAATGTGCGAAAGGAAACTACTTCGAACTATTTCGAACTAAATCCTGGGGTACGGGAACAGGCTAGTTGTCTGTAGCTAACATGATGCACATTAATGGTGGTATGTTCAATGAAAGAAAACAAACTTAAAGTGTGGCCAAAAAAGAATCAAAGTACTAAGATGGGAGGAGTAACCCTCAACTTGTGAATTAAAATATATCACAAATTATACTGAGCTAAAAATAAAAGTATCTTTTAAAAATTCGATGAAAAACGTATCATTTTGATCCATTTGGATCAAACCGCCAGCACTGCTGGCAAAATTCAAAATTATTTAAGGAAATTATTACTTAAATTGAGTAAATTTACTTCCTCAAATTAATGATGCCCTTTTTTTAGCATGAACCTGACTTAAGGAAAAACATTTTCAAATTGAGAAAATTTTTCGTAATATTAAGGAAAAAACAGTAACTCTAAAATAAGGATACTGTTTTATTGTTTTAAGGAAATGCTTTTTTCTCAGTGTATAATTCTTTTACTGCGTACCTAGGTCCTAGGATATAATTTTGAAACTATTTAGGGACTTTTCTTGAGCTGTAAAAGTTCGGAAAACCTAAAAGTTTTATTCGGAAGTCAAGATTTGGATGAAATAAAAAAACGGGTGGTTCTATTAAAAGATTCGCTTTATTCCATATTAGAAAAATCGATAGATAGATTAGATAGAAAAATCTATAGATTTCCAAAAAACCGGTGGAAATCGGTTTGGAAAAATCGAGTCAATTAGCCCAGTAAGTATATATGTATGTATTTATCTGAGTATTATTCGGTTAAGTTTCACTTTTTTGATTTGCATCGTTAAAAATAACAAAAAAAAAAAAGTGCAAGAACTCTGTAGAAATCAATTCAAATGCATACTTAGTAAATGTACTTACATATGTATGTATGTATGTATGTATACTCGCACGTAAATTATATACGAACTACATACATACATTTGTACATAAATATATACATACGTACACAATAACACACATACACATACATACATACGTATGACTACTAGGAAAGAGGAGCTCTGCTCTTATTTATTGTTTATCATATTCCGTGGCCACCCCCCAAGAAGTACAACAAGCCAGCTTGTATTGACTTGATTATTTTCTTTTGATCGCTTGTAATTGGAGTCAGTGATCGTGTGCTTCACTCTTTTTCGCGTGAGTCATCGCCCATTCTTTCATTATTTAATTGTGCCTTTGGGTTTGACTTGGGATTGTCTTGGTATGAAGTGTGGTTAGTGCTTTTGGTTAAGTCGCTGCGCATGGAGCAACTACATACATACATACATACATACGTGCATATGTGATAGGGAATGATTAGAACCTGTATAGAATGACGAAAAGAGAAAGGTTATGTGCAATTAAACAGGCGACCGACCCACACAATACAAAACAGTTTAGATAAAAAAGGCGGAAGACAGCCGCAGCTTCTTCTAAAGGGTTAGAAATAAAAAAGAATGTCCATACACATGGGAATGAAACCATTTTGACGAAATTGCTGTTTTTACGATTTTTGTAGCTTTGAAAAGTGAAGCGTGGGTTAATGCATACAAATCATCCGGCAATATCTATTGAATCCTGCGGTAAAATAGTTGAAGTGAACATGGCCAAAGGGATCGCGCCGCCTTCGAGTCACAGATAGATTTCAGGAAAAACTAATTCATGATTCGGTATCAATAGAGAAGATTTAGCCTTCACAATGGAATTCGCTACCATACATATGTATTTATTTATGTATATAGAAGAAGATCACGTCCTGCAAAAAAACCGCAAACTACTGAATCAAATTTCTAGTACCTAGTCCTAGATCTTTATCGCCAATAACGAACCAGTCCGATAGTAAGTAACTAAATCCTAACCATTTCAAAATCAGCGAAATGTGGTACTTTAACTTTTTAAAACTACATACATATCGCTAGCTAAGAATGAAAGTTGCTGCTAAGTTCTCTTCCTCTAAAAATTATATTTTGACGCAAAAAGCAAAAAAATTTAAATGGGATCGTTTTTCAAAGAATGAACTTCCTTTTTTATTTCTAACCATTTCTGCTCAGTGAGACGCAAATTAGTCCAAAATAGTTAAAAGTCCCAAAGAAAAAAAAAGTTCATTTGAAATCTATATCTAAGGTGACGAATTTAGAACTGGTTCGAAACTATACTTTACATATGTTTATATTTGTTTGGTGAGCTTTTCGTGCAAATACGCATGCTAGGGTGAAATTGATTTTTATTTGGTTTAAATAAATGTGCGGTCTCTCAAGTAGCTTTTAAAATTCATCTTCCTTTTAAGCACACATCTGGTACCCAAAAAAAAATGTTTTAGTTTTACACTGAAGTTAAATGAATGAGTGGTCCAAAATATTTATCTCAGGGCACTTGTGTACTCGTATGTTGTGCGTGTATGCGTGTGAACATGGAATAAAACTGTTGCATATTTCTATTTTGCATCGATTTCTCGAACCATGTACACACATTTGCAATCATAATCTTTTGATTCAGAATTGAATTTAAATAGGCATTTCCCCAAAATTTTTGTGAGAAAAGTAATTTTGCAAATTTGATTTATTTCAAGGAATTCATTGGTAGAAGAGGGCGGCCCGTTGGAACCTGTAAATGGATTCGGTTTGCAAGTTTGTTTAAGCCGAAAGGTCCCTGCGGGGGGTATACATACATATCGTCGTTTAAAGTACAAAACCGCGTATGTGAGGTTAAATAAATTATTTTCTAGAGGGGTAAAAACACTGTTATTTCAAAATGGTTCTCTTTTTTATAAAGCAATCGCATTTCTGGTTAGTATATTTAAGGACGAATTGATAAGGATTGAGCCAAGAGTTTGTGTGAGCAAATCCAATTTTTGGCAGCCAATGTCAGTTACGCGGTTTTGTACTTTAAACGACGATATGTATGTATTTAGATATATAAAATACAGTGTGGCGGTGTATGTGCACAGACATTTGCGTACGCCCCAGTTTATATGTTTTTACGCTGCTTCGATCAAACCCATTACACTTACTTTATTTGCTATTTCTCATTCTGTATATTCTCCCTACGCTCCGCAAAAAATTTCGTCTGTGTACTTCTCCATAGCATTTCAATTACGGCAGCAGCTCTTCCCTAGTCTGTAGTAGTGGTGGCACATTCGCATGCATTGGCTGCGGGCGCCTGTTTGGGGCAATACAATGTTTTTAGCTGTTTTTGCTTTCGGCTTCGATTTTTCCGTTGCCACTGCCCTTGCCATTGTCGCTGCCGTCGCCATAGCCAAGCTATCGCCGTTCCAGTTCATTGATGATGACAACCATTTAGGCTTTGTGCTCAGGCTTTAAACTCAAACCAGAAAAAAAGAACCCAGCGCCAGTGGTAAAACAATCCAATCAAAATATCCAAACAAACAAACAAATGCACACATATGCCAGTGTATACTGCGTAGTACCCTGAACAAGCTGAAAGTACTTACTAGTACAGAACTAGTAAATTCACCAGTTTTCGTTAGTCGAATACCGGTACCTCGAAAATCTACCACCCATGCTTTCTACTGTCGTATATTTAACATGGAGTTTTGCTAGGAGGTAACAATTGACTCCCGCTGCGTAACTTGTAGCCTGTAAAAGAACCATCTTTTTTCGTTGTGCACTTCACAGATACTTTTTCATAATTAAAAAAAAAAAGCAAGTGCGCCTGGGCCACACTGGAGAAGTGCAATTTACGTTACGTATCTCTTTTTTCTCATACATATGTACATTCATCTGCTTTTGCTTAAGGTTATATTATTTTTACCTCTACTCCTGCTCGTTCTAATTACAGAAAAGTAGCTTTTTTGCACCGTTCAGTGCGCTTGGGACATTTGACGTGAATTGCGCCAAATATAGTATACACATATTTGAAAAGAAACCAAAAAAAAAAATTAAAAAGTAGTAGTTATGTAGAAAAGGAGTATCTATGTACATATTGCTTTATTTTGGTACTTTTCAGTTCGATATTTGCGTGGTGTTACCCCGAGAGAAAAGGAACATGGATAAGTATTCAAAATTTATTATTTGTATTTAAATGATAAATAACAAATTCCTTTATGTAATAAGCGATCATATTAAGATGACCTTTAGAAGGTGCAATATGTAACCAATAGCTCGATTTCTTACCACCTCGATCATAATATGCTATTGGAACTAGTAATGTAACTAGTACGAAAGCGACAATTGTCACCGACTCCACTGCAGGGTATGTACTTATGTATGTACATTGTATGTCTACGAATCTACATATGTACTTATGTATGTACATATCGCTCATTTACTGTCACAACTAAAAAGATTTTATTTTCAAAAACTGTAAATGTCCCACAAAAAAAAACTGTATTTTCAACAAAAGACTGTAACCTTCAGAAACGAACGGATTTTTTGAATATTAAGGTTTTTTAACCCTGTGATTGGAAGGCATCGGATCCATTTTTACTTACTTATATATATACTTCCCCAAAAAAAAAAAAACAAAAAGAAATGTTTTAATTTATTCTTTCAAACCTGAAATTTTAATTTGCACTAGGCGATAATTTAAGAAAACTGTAAACTTGTCTAAAAAACTGTGATTTACAGTTAAAAGTAAATAACAATAAAAAACTTTGCGCATATTGCGAAAAATTCACTGTGCCAATACTTTTGTTCGTCACTGTATGTATGCGTGCGTTTTCTGTCTCACTTTTGTGTTTTTGTGTATTTGCAGTTGAACCCGTAAACTTGCAGTAAACTTGCTCGAAAATCCCCACTATTTTCTTGTTTTCGTAAAATATTTTTAAATATTATTTTTGTTGCTTATTTTTCTTCTCTGTTTCGTTTTATGATGATTCTCGCTTTTCGCTTTGTGTTGACCACTTTTGGGGCACCATGTGTTGTTGTCGTTTCGTTTCGCTGCCTTGGCTTTCGTCTCTATATAACCGAGAATGTACGTGTGCACTTAAATATGTATGTACATATGTATGTATGCATTTATTTTTCATTTGGATTAATTGCTGCATCAACGGAATTTTGTTTATGTAAGCAACGCACACACACACCTACACACACAACAGCATGAACTTTGAACAAATATGTATGTATCCGCATTTTCCGTTAATCGCTCGTTTTTACCATTTGCCATGGACGCTTACTGGACGCAAATTGGTGGTAGTGGCTCAGCAAATATAGTTTTGGAACAAATTTTCCCGACATTTAGATGTTGTTGTCGTCCAAATGATGTACACATCTACACATGCACGTATTCTCTATTCCAATTGGCAACACCATCTTCGAGACATCCCATTTGCTTCCATATAACGAATATACACAATTTGTTTTTATGCATAAGTAACAAAAATTCGAAAAAATCAACGGTAAATTTTAGCCATTTGAAACTTGTGCCCCAACAAATATTAAGGTTAGAGAACGATTGGAAAATAATTCGAAATCTAATATATTTCTCTGAGGTAGAAAGTTAAAAGGCGACCAGAGAAACACTCGAGAATTATAACATTCTCTTCAAAAAGAGGAATTAGTTCTCGATATCAAGAAAAGGTTTCTTTAACATTAGAGACTATGTTTTCTGGGACTTTATTCAGTGGGCTGCAAAAGTGCATCCTCAGAATCTTTCTAGGGAATTTAATTAAAAAGGGTCGCAACTTGAACGAAAGTTTGTTGATTTTTTTTTTTAATATTGCACAAAGTGTGAAATTTGATTACACGCATTTTGTTAAAGAATGAACCATAGTTGTATAAAAACCAAAAAAATAACCAAAATTAAATAACAAAAAGTAATATGTGACCTGGTCTACGAAAAGGGAGCTTACGTGCGAAAACTAGTTTTATGTGAAAAAGCTGTTAAAAGTAAGCAACTCGTTTCGTCAGTTTCTCATTATCTCGTTAATTGTTCTCCGCGCCGGACGTCCAGTAAGTGTTGTTGTTGGTCCAGTAAGTGTTGTTGTTGGTCGGAATATTATTATAGTTCATCGTGTAAGTAAATTATATTTTGTCGTATTTTTACTCTTCTTTCTCTACATTTTTAGTACACTTCTAAGCAAGTTAGGATTTTCTGCTTTTCACCACGTGAAAAAGCATCTCATCTTCCATCCGAATCAACCAAAAAGTGAAAATTGATTTTTTGACACCTAAGCCCCCTTTCCGTAGACCAGGTCACATATGTTAAAACTTGTCAAAATGTGGTGCGGCTATAATTTGTTCCACCACTGTATGTAGTTCTTGTTAAGAGTTTTTAGGTAAATACTTATATTAAAATAGATGAAATTTAAGCAAAACATAATTCGTAAAAGGGAACTATTCACAGAACAACCAAACCATCATTTTCAAACCATTTGAAAATGGAAAATGCCTGAATAATTGCGAACGAAAATATTTTTATACCCGGGCGCACTTGTGCACAAGCGTATTATAAGTTTGTTCACCTAACGGTTATTTGTAACAGCCAAAACGAATCGAGATAGATATAGACAAATGTATACATAAATGATCAGAATGAAAAGAGAAGTCGATTAAGCCAAGCCATATCTGTCTGTCCGTCCGTGTACACGATAACTCGAGCAAAAATTGAGATATCTCAACGCTATGTAGATTGCCCTTTACCCTAGGTAGGTTGGTATTGAAAATGGGCTAAATCGGACCGTAACTACGACCACTTCCCCATATAACGGTAGTTTTCAGAAATACAAAAACTGCGATCTCCCTGATTTTTTCCATAAAAAAAATTCGACTCTATTACACTAAAATTTAATGAGCTATAAAATTGCTTTATATATTTTTTTTTTTAATTTATACTACGTTCAAATTGACGAGTTAAATATGTTAAAAGGGCTTGAACCAGTTAAATGCACGAAACGTGTTTATAAACAAGTTAAATCGCATGCAATAGTTGTTGGAAAATTTAACCAGTTAAATCATTTAACTCGTTTGAAAACCAGTTCAGCGCAGAGTTGTATCAGAAAGCTTTCTGCTTCAGCCAATCAGAAAGACCCAAAAGCATTCATTTGACACACCAATGTATATTCTCAAAAATACTAAAAATTACCAAACAATTAGGGAGTTCACAAGGTGTTGTATACTGTCGTACTCTTGTATGTCATAAACTTTAAACGGCTAAAACTATATTTAAGGAATTCGCAAGCTAACATACAAGTTTTATTATGAAATTTCACACCGTTAAAAAAATAGTTGGTGGTGATTTCAAGTCCTCTAAACATTTATTTAGCCGTTAAAGACTTTACAACATACGACAATACGACACCTTGTGAACCACATCCAAATATCAAAATTGTATTCATGACTGCCCGCCAAAAAAAAAAGACAAGGCGATAATTAGTTATTTCCCAACAGGCCTCATCGTACGCAGACATAAATAGTTAGTTTACGACGCCTTTATGGGAACGCCCACTTTGCTAAAAGGTGTAAATAGGCGCGTAAAGTAACTGTTTGACAGATCAACCTTGATTTTTTGAAGCAATTTTTGTTTCGTAGTATTTTCCCTAAGAGCCCGCCCGCCCGCTCGTCTCTATCACTATTGGCTAAAATACAATTAAAAATGCCGAAAATTAGCAGAAAACCTAAGTCAATACAGTTAGTGGATGCAATTCATTCATTTGATTTGATTCATAACATTTTTAGTCTGCCTCACAGTTTCGCAGCAGCTGAGCGCAATTTTTTTTGATTTAGCATTAACAAAAACGAAATTGAGAAACAAATTATAATTTAAAACTTTAAATAATATAATGTTATTAATATACAATTGCAATGCACTTTGGATGCAATAAAAAAAAAATCAATATAAAAACTGAGTTGGCATATTTTCTTGATAAAGAGGAATAAACTCCACTCAATTTCCCGATGTAATAAAAATCGGCCCATTTTTTGGTCCGAAAAATAAATTGGAAATGGCAACCGTGCTTATAAGCGCATAGTTGCAAAAATTCTTCCAGACAAATTGACCCGTCATAATGTACATACATATGTATATAATGTGTATATATGTACGTGTACAAATTTTCGGGTTGTCGTAGAATCTTAAAATCTTGTCGGAATAGAGAGAACTGGTGCCGCCAACTGTTGGTCGCATTTCAACTTGCACACTTGCTCAACAATGTAATCGTAGATGAGTATGTACATACATACATACATACAGTCAGTCAATAAAGTTTAGGTACAGCGAATTTTTTACAATACGGGCATCTATTTTTTAAATATTTTATTTTTCGATAATTTTTTATAAAAATATGGTCAATTCTACAACAAAAAACCCAAAAATCGGGGTTCCGAACCTTGTGCAAAATTAAAGAAAATTCCGTAAAATTTCATTCAAATATTGCACTTTTTATTTACGCTCTCTAGAAAGAAGTTGGGTATCCAGTTTTTTAGCCCATTCAATCTTAGTATAACAAAGTGCAAGTTTGTGGTGGCTAGGACTTACCATTGATTNGTTCCAAACCTTGTGCAAAATTAAAGAAAATTCTGTAAAATTTCATTCAAATATTGCACTTTTTATTTACGCTCTCTAGAAAGAAGTTGGGTATCCAGTTTTTTAGCCCATTCAATCTTAGTATAACAAAGTGCAAGTTTGTGGTGGCTAGGACTTACCATTGATTTTTAGGAATTTTTTTTGTTGAAGGTGTCGCTCATTTTCTCCATATAAAATAATGTTTGATAATTTTTTTATATGGAAAAAATGTGCGACACCTTCAACAAAAAAATTTCTCAAAAATCAATGGTAAGTCCTAGCTTCCTCATACTTGCACTTAATTATACTAAAATTGAATGGGCTAAAAAACTGCATACTCAAATTTTTTCTAGAGAGCGTAAATAAAAAGTGCAATATTTGAATGAAATTTTGCAGAATTTTCTTTAGTTTTGCACAAGGTTTGGAACTTTTCTTTTTGGGGTTTTTGTTGTAGAATTAACCATATTTTTATAAAAAAATTGCGAAAAATAAAATATTTAAAAAATAGTTGCCCGTATTGTAAAAAATTTGCTGTACCTAAACTTTATTGACTGACTGTACATACAAATCGCATACGTTTTTCAAAAGCATATTAACTCAAAATTTTAGGTTTGTCAGAAAAAAACAAAGAAAATACTATTTTAGGCGCATGCTAATCAAATGGGCAAAGGAAAATTTGACTTGGAATTTTTTAAGAAATTACAAAGAAAAAGGTTGCTTATGCTTTTGCGGGAAGGTAAATTTACGGACTATGAATATTTTAGGGGCGCAATATCAAACAACAAAAATTTTGAAGTAATACACTTTTTAAAAACGTGTGCACTTATAAGACATGTATACATATATATAGATACATATATGTATGTACAATCTGTAATTATGTTGCAAGCCCCTCGACCAGCCTGTGAATTCCTCTGCGTGCGTGTGCTCATGCACGCTCATTTCTCTTTCTTCTCTTCAATAGTGCTATACTCTATCCCTGCAGAAAATCTGACTAGCTCAGAACTAGCGTAGAACTAGACATTTAGCCGACAGTACTAGTTCTAGTTCAATACCCAAGGAATGCTTTCAACTGTCCAGTTTTACACGGAGATGTGCATTAATTGCAACTAGTTTTTATCCGGTTCCGTTTTGGACCTTTTTTTTCTATAAGAACACGTTTTTAAGATTCGATTTTTGGATATTTTCTCAGTTTTTTTCTTTTCTTTTAACGATTCCATGTTACATCTATATATATAAAACAAAGTCGTGTTAGTTACACCATTTATAACTCAAGAACGGCTGGACCAATTTTTATGATATTTGGTTTTTGAATTTGTCTACCTTCCGAATAGCAGAATAACTATTAAAACAACCGCTAGGTGGCGCTGGAGTCGAGTATTAGTAAAACCCGTATTTATGGTCACCGCAAGTTTCAGCTGTCCCACCCTGCAGCCGTTTTGCACTAGTTCAGAGATAGTTCTGAAATAATTACTTCGGAACTAGCGCTTTGCCAGAGTGTCTCGTAAATTTTACTGCAGGGATGTTATTGGTCGTATGAGAGTGCGTGTGTTCGTCGGCTCGTTTTTATTTTATTTATGTTCTCCCCAAGCTTTCCTTTCCTGGCTGCTCAGGCGCACGATCAATAAATACATCGCATCAGCAATCGGTGCTGAATCAACATATGTACGCACATACATATAAATACGAGTATAGTACATAAATACGCATTCCAACTGCTAAAAATGCAACTGGCGTAGTATTTAACGCATTTAAATTAAATGTGCTTTGACACTTTTTCTCGCTGTTGGTACATGTGTTGAATTGTTGTTGTTGTTGCGATTGCCAATATTGTTGTCAATAATACCCGCTTGTATTTTACGTTCATGCGCTCACATACATTTGTAGACGAGTATATGTATGTATGCTGACTGACTGGGGTGTTGCCAAGACCTCCTTGGACTTACATATGTTCCGCCGAACCGTGACATACATACATCTTTATGTTAGTTCCATGGAACATATGTCGAGAAATTACTATTATCGATCAATTTTTGGCTCATGGAACTATTTAATTCGGCCATTACTTCCACAGATCTGATTCAAGGAAGATGTTTAAGAAATAACTATGCTATTGAATGAGTCAAGCATATGCCAACAACAATTAAACATATGCCTGAGGGTCTCTTTAATATATTGTTGGCGGAACAGATATATATCGTCACCTGAAATGCAAAATGCCGTAACTAATAAAAAATTCAAAATTCATTTTTTGATTGATATGATGGATTTCGTCGAATTAGTACCCCCCAAATCGTTTTATGAACAAAAAAAAAAAAATATCAGTCACGGAAGTGGAAGAAGTTTCCATTTCAGTGACGATGGTTTGTTACGTCTTTTTATATTTCCGGTGACGATACGTAAATATCGAGCAGTCCTTAGCGCAAGTGGTTTTCAAGAAACCAAGCTAAAAACTTCATTAGAATATGAAGAAGAAGAGGTTCATTCGACGTTGAAATTGTGGATGAATTGAATGACTCTGAGGAGCCTAAAAATGTTTGATGATCTGTTATTCCCTTTGATTTTGTTATTATATTTTCTTTCATTTCTGGTATTCACTTTTTTTCAATTCTGAAATTAACCCTTGATTTTGTTGCATACCTCTGTCCAATTTCGGCTTAGATCCTCATTCTTCCTGACTGCAAACAGCAGTACTGCAACGATATGTGTGCTTTTGCACAAGCGGCAAGAATTTCGTGGCATTTCTTCTTTAATTTTTTATCCAAATCAAAAAAAAAAATACATAAGTCTCACACTCAAAAGAGTTAACGTGAAAGTCAAATCAAAGAAAATTCTTTGATAATAAATTGTCAAAGAAGAGTACCGAAGTAGAATGTCACGCACGTACCGAAAAAAATATTTAAATGTAATGATAATTTTCAAATCAAAATGACAACTGGCGGAAGCCGTCGTGTGCTGCAATTGTGTTTACTCTGACGGATTTCACTGAGTCAACTGTTCAGCTGTTCGTTTACCGCCGATCGCTTTACCGTCTTCCGTTGTAATTATGAATATACCTTAAACGTTCCAGTGAAACGGTACAAAAGCACGCGAAGCATTTTCAACAGATTTATGATCTAGAATCTAGACATGGGCAGTGAACTCATTCTTTGGTACAATTTAAAAAACAGCGTAAAACAGAAAACAGTTTTGAACAGTTTTGTGTAAATTTCGACAAACAGATCGGATTATTATCACAGACTATGCTGGAATAAATGTTTCGAGTAAAGTTTGTTTTAGTTTCTGATAGGAATGTTTTGATCACTTTTCTAATTACTGATAACAATTATTGAGGAATACAGTGGTATTTAGGAGCTATTTAGGGCCTTTCCCGGAAACCGAGAGTGAGTAATTTTAGTGTACGTATGTAAATATGTAGCACCAACAAGGTGGTGACCATGCTGAGGAAAAATGCCAACCTTGCAGAAAGAAAGAGCGCTCAGCTAGCGGATTATTCCGAGTCATCTGTGGTTTCGAGCAGCTTGTGGAACTAAACTAATATTTCATATAAAAAAGTGAACATTTGACTAACTAAAATAGTGTGGTGTAATGGAGAAAAAGTTTTACGTGCTCGTTCGGAGATATTGTGGATTGTGTGACTACATTCACAGCTGTATAACAAGTTCTTTCTTCTATAAAAATATGGCTTTTGTGTTTTGTAAGACTTCGTAATCAAAAATTGATGTTCGGTCATTCGATGCCACTTCTGATCGAAAACTAACACTGAAAAGTCACAATGGCGAAACCGGTTTGCCCTCAAAAGGAACTTGATAACAGATGATGGAAATTGTTTCCGAAATACACCATATTTCGGGTTAGTTCCAGGTTGGACCGCTAAAAAATATATACCTCACAAAATCATACAAAATCCAACAAAATACCTAAGATGACTGGCATTAAAATTAATTATGTAAATTTGTAAAGCATCAGTAATGTGAATTCATGAAAGAGTGTATGGCACAGGCAACTTTTCATCCTGATCACTTTTTAACCGATTTCACAAAAAGGAGGAAGGTTATCAATTCGTCGGAATATATATTTTTTTGTTTTTATTTAAGGGAAAGGTGTTACCTCACAGGTGGCCCCATTCTAATTTGGTTTACATCCGATCATTGGATCATGAAGAGATTAACGATAATCTTAAATTTTTATATGATAATTGAAGTCGGTTTTGTTTTTTGCTAAAAAATTACTTGTTTTCAATTAATTTGATACAAATTTGTTCTCTAAAAAGCCGTTGGTAATAAATAATAACATGAAGAGTGGGAGCGTCAGTAAGGGGTAAACTGTCCAACTATGTGATGAATGAAGTTGTGTTTTCGACAATATTCCAAGCGTGGGGAAATAAACCCGCATTTGCGTCGTGCTCATGAATTCGGAGGACCCAACCATCACAGAAGGTCACAGCGTTGACACGATCAAGTGCGTCTTTGTAAAGAAGAAGATAGTGGTTATGTCTTGTACTTTTCTTCGGAGCCTGACAAGAACCATCTGTTTAGAATGGGCATGAGACGACAGGAATGCTCTTCCAATTATTTTGTGGGCCCGCTTAATTTTTCCATAAATGGAGGCAGAAATAGGCTG
Source organism: Rhagoletis zephyria (assembly GCF_001687245.7). Lineage (NCBI taxonomy): Eukaryota > Metazoa > Arthropoda > Insecta > Diptera > Tephritidae > Rhagoletis > Rhagoletis zephyria. Next base: position 77,494 of record NW_016157606.1, on the reverse strand, counting down.
CGAAGCCCAGACACAATAATAAAGGCCTTAAGTTCACGAATTTGCAAATGAAATTCAAAAATATACTGAACATGGTTTACTTTTTGTAGTTGTATGCGCACATTTGAATGTGTGTTGTGTTCACCTTTGGATTTCGCAGTAAATAAAGTTGTGAATTATTGTTATTTATTTCATTGCTGTTGGCTTCGCGGTTTTTTCGTTAAGATCATTTTCTCTCTAGTAGTTCTTCATTTAACTGTTACATTTCTTTATGTTTTCCTCCTATCTTTTACATCGCCTTCACACATTTTTCTCGTCAAGAATTTCGTTTCTCGATAATAGGAAGTTGGTAAATACCAGTTCTGTTCGTTTCGCTGTCGGCTAGCCCACTCGCCGGTTGGCTGCCTGCTGCCGCCTACATTCCTAATGCCCCCGATCGTTGGCCCTTCGGTTGAAACATCGGAGCAATGCAATGCCGGCCGTCTGTCAGCGGGTGCGGCCAGTTAAGGCTCCGTTATGCATACTTGGCATGGCTTGAGAGCTGTCACATAAGAAATCTGTTAAATGAGCCTCGCGTGTAATCGGTTATCGAACGCACAGCACTACATACGTAGAAGTCTGTTGGTTTTTGATTTCTACGTAAAAATGGTATAGCAGTGCATGCAATGCCAAGTATGCATAACAGAGCCTTTAGGCGTGTGCCTGCATGTCTTGAGGTTGTTGCTGTTATTGCTGTTATTTGCTGTCGCCGATGTTAGATGTGAGGAGCGCCAGCTTGCCTTTGCCTCTTGCCTGACTGATGATTCTATGCTTCGTTGCATTTTAAGTTCATTTTGTTGTTAATTTTGCCGCTGACTATTCCAATGCGGCTGGATTTGGTTCGTTCCTGCTCTTCTTTACGTGTGGATGTGGATGTGTGTTTGTATCTGACTAATGAATTGCTATTTCTGTTGCCCCTCTCGTTAAGTTCGCTCTAGCGGTAGGGTGTATCTTGATGGCGTACAAATGTTTGTAGATACGTACACACGTTTAGTATGACTGTTTGCGCCAACCATTGGTGGAAGTGGTAGTTGTTGCGGTTGCAATGTACATACATACATACGTACATGTTTATGTATGCATTACAGCTCCAGTGTTTATTATTGCGTGGAAAGAGTAAACTGTAAACTTACTCCTTCAACAGTGGTACATTGCACATCGATGCAGTTGTTGCTGTTCTTCGAATTTGCAACTTAAATGTGTACATATGTATGTACATATAGTTGCCTTAATATAGAAAGGCCCTAACTCACTTCGTCGATGAAATGAAAAAAAATTCCATAACTAACGAAAAATCAAAAAATCACTTTTTGATTAATTTTGACGCATTTATCGATTTATCAGTCTCCACATCGTTTTATGCAATAAAAAAGCTTAGTTACGGTTTTTTTGCATTTCAGCGACGATGTCAGTTAGGGCCTTTCTATATTTTATTATTATCTATGCAAATCTTTACATGCGTTTTATTTTGCTTATAGATATCGCTTATAATTGTGATCTGTTAATAACACAGCCTTCTTAATACATATCAGGGATGTTGCGAATATTTGCATTCGCATTCGTTATGCGAATGATTCGCATCAGTTTTGACATTCGCATTCTACATTCGAATTCGAATGTGTACATGGGCAGAGAGTCCACTCTAATATTGGTGGAATTGCTCTAAGTCTGTCTAACTAGGGTGCGCACCATAACCGGATTTTAGCTGCAGGCGCTAAACGGTTAAGTCAGTAGTATATCAAGCAAATTGATGAGCCTTCAAGAAGTACTGCTAAAAGTCTTATAAGCGACCTAGAAATAATTTTAGATTCCTCCAGCGACAGCAAAGACTCAGATGTAGAATCTGGAGACATTAAAAGATGTGAAATTAAAGCTCAATTGAAGGCCTATCTTAAAGAAAAACGAGCTTATCGCGGTGAAAATCCTGTCGATTGGTAGAAAACTAAACTAAAATACAACCAATTGACAGATATCGCCGGCAAACATTTGAGCGCCTGTTCAGTGCAGCCGGCATTATATACGAGAAAGAAATCCCCTCATGGGAGAAAAGGCAGCAAAATTACTTTTTTTTTGAAATATAATATACCCCTTTTGAACTTTGACTACTAGATTTAAACACTGTATAGGTGAAGCACTCGTTCAATGTTCTAATAATTTACAAAATTTCCAAGCAATAAAAACGATGACTTAAGTTGATTATTGGTTTTTAATGGTATTCCTAACTTTTGCATTCGCATTCTGAAAATTCGCATTCGCGAATGTGAAAAATATGACATTCGAAACATCCCTAATACATATATATCTAAGCATATGTATGTACTAGGGATGATACATTTTCGATTTTTACGATTCCGCCATTTTCGGGATGCCGTTATCAGAATCCCAGGATCGTGGGATTAGTCCCAGGATTTAGATAGTTATATCATTATATTTGAACAGCTTAACTCAAAAAAGCATGGCTTCGATACTGCTGGAGGAGCCCTTCCACGTTATAATAAATAATAAATATTTGGGGTTGAAACCTACTTTTTATTTAAACTGAAAATAGTAGTAACAAAACCAAAGACAGTAATTAAATTTATACGGATTTAATAATAATTTGGCGTGTATTTACATATCTGATAAAGTAACTTAAAGTGTGTTGGAAAAAGCTCGATGCAAACAGCAAAAAGAGCGAAGATATTGATTTTTTGTGGAGCTAGACATTTACAAAAAAAAAAAATATTAAATATTGAATTTACAAAATAATTATGGTCAACATAAAAGGCGTTTCTATTACTGCCGCCACTGCAAATTTCAAAACCCGAAAATCCCGGGATTTTTCGCAAATAATCCCGTGATTTTCTAGACTTTACAAAGGCCGGGATCCCGGGATAAACATTCGTAATATGTACATATTCGTGCGTCGATTGCTATTTAACGGAGTTACATATTTGCTCTGACAGCTGGCGGATAAGGTCTGCTAATTTAGTCAAATGAAAATGTAGACTACTCGATTCCAAATTAAATGGTTTGCCCGCATTTCGTTTTGTGGCATTTCCGATGCGCTTCTTTCTGCCTTGCGTCCACACTTTTGCTGCTCTCGTTATATTGTGCTTTATTCGGCAATTTGATATTTCCATCAATATTAATTTCCACTTTTTAGAATTTCTGCTTGGCTTTTCATTAGCTCATCCTATCTGAACGGCTGGCGTACTTTACAAGCACATACATACAGTATGTATCCACATACATATGTACAGCGTGTAAAATAATAACTGTCGCACTTAGTTTTTTGAATTACAATGCGGTTAGCTTTTTTAGCGATTAATTAATGATTCATTCATAAAAATATAAACTATTTACAATATATTTTAAGAATTAATTTAAATCCTCGTACTGTTGATTCGCAGGACTTGCTTTAAACGTTTGAGAAAATTCGTTTTATATTTCGTCGCATATTTTTGTTAAATACTTTTTGGAATTATCCAAGGTCATGTTATTGATGTTACCTATTCTACTTGGCATACAGCCCCAAACTCTCTAATCCGATGGGTTTAAGTATAAAGAAGATTTGGGCGATTTTTCCATTGAGATAAAATTTAGGAAAAAAATTGCTTTTCATCAACTTTTAAAATTTTTCGTTTTACTTGTCGCAAAATAGTCCTGTTGAAAACAAAATGTTATAAATATTTCCTAACATTTGCACTTCATTATCAGTGTTAAGATAATATTCGAACTTGTTTGGGCCTTTTATCGAAAAAATTTAATTTTGATGCTTGACATTTTGCGAATCGCGCCCAACCCCACCGCGGGAGATACTTTTTGGTGGAACCATTTAATACTTTTCTTAGCTCTGGAGATATATGTAGGACATTTCAGCTACGTAATTTTCATTGTCTTTGGGATTATGAAATGGCTGTAATTGAAAAATAATCTCGTCGAAAAAGATAATTTCTGTATCTGTGTGCCTCGTTAGTATCATTTTGCTTCTTTCCATTCTCTTCCCCCATCAACCCCATCAAGACCACAACGGTACACGGACGGTGTACTAATTTAAGGCTCTTACACAGCTTTCTTATTGAAAGAAAGCAATTTTTCTGAATATGTTCACACACAGCTTTTATCGTCTTTTTTGTTGTGACTACTACTGGCTACGAAAAATCTTGCCATAGTACAAAAAAGTAGTTCTGAAATAAGTCACTTTTCATGTCCATGCACCTCAACCACTTACTCCTAAAAGCTTCCAATTAGTGGACGAAGCAACCCTAAAAATTAAATACTTTAGGTTGTTTAGGTGCGACAGTTGTTATTTTACACGCTGTACATAAATTTAAATTTTATTGGTTTTTATTTTTGATCGACAAAGGTGTGCTACTATTCTGACTCCAGATACTTTGTAAGTGTAGTATAAAATGCACTTAACACTCCAAAAGAAGTAACTTTCTTTTACGTGACAAATTTTCATTGTATATACATTGGGGTGGTCCAAAAATGCATGTGGAAAGGAAATTCGGAATTTGTATGCTCTCCTCACCCCACCCCCTAGGATTGTTCTATATAAAATATACCACTATTTTTTATTTTGAAATAAAAAGAATATTTAGATTTCGCTCACAGCGCTCACAGTTTACCATGTGTTGTATATGGGGGAAAAAATAACTTTTCGTAGAAATGGTATAGAATTCTTGAAAATCAATATTTTTCGACCGGAAAACTTTATATTTTTTCGGTATAGAACAATCCTAGGAGGCGAGAGCATAAAAATACCGACTTTACTTATTTTGAACCACCCTAATGCACATACATACGAATGTATGCGCGCTTGCTCATTACGCGCATTTTTTTGAACACACGATTAAAATTCTGTTCACGCAAAACGAATAATCATCGAACTTTTCATTAAATTTTACGTGTAAACATAAGTACATATGTATGTATGCATGTACAATATTTACTTTAAAATCCAAGTGGCATTTGGATGAATACATAATACACATAGATTTGTATGTACATATGTATGTACATATGAGCATACAATTAAAATTTATACGCGTTTTATAAGTACATAAGTTAACTAGAGGCATAAATATTATTTTTATAAATATTACATATGTAGATGCCTTGACGCACTATACCCGACAGCTCCGCTTAACTTTGTGAATTCATTTCCATAACGCGCTCTTACTCGCTGCTATAATTGAAAATGCAATAGAATCCATCGTTTCCGCAGGGCCTGGGTTGATGCCCGGTTTTCGACCAACATAAAAAAAAGTTTTTTTCGAATAGCGGTCGCCCTCGGCAGGCAATGGCAAATCTCCAAGTACCTATATTCAGTCCAAAACTAAAGCATTATTTCGTTCAAATTTACACTTCATATGCGGAAATTTGGAGTTAATACATTTTTGGAAAAAACGTGCGACATATACATATGATATGTGTTTGTATGATACATATGTATATACATATGTACATACATATGTATGTGTGTGCCGGAAATATATTCAATGTTTGATGTTTGTTGGCCCAGTTTAGGCATCGTAAATCTTCCAACCATTCGCAGCCAGCCAGCATTACACACAAGTGTCTGATAGGAAATACGCCGAAGAATACATACACAACAGCAACTTATCAATCTGTATATATGTATTATATATTAGGATGGCCCTTAGTTATGTGGAGAAAAATAAAAGTGTTTGGATTCTCGGTCCCACCACTAGAAATATGTGAATAGCCTAAAGACTAAACTATACTAAGTTTTCCATATATTTTATATGGCTAAAAAACTATTTTTCGTAGAAATTGTATAGAATTCTGGCAAACCTTTGAAATGCTTTGAGGCACCCTTTAAATCTTTTTTGATTGACCTAAAACTTTGTATAGTTTAGTCTTTAGGCTATTCACACATTTCTAGGGGGTGAGACCGAGAATCCGAGTTCTTTTCGAAATAAGGGCCACCCTAATGTATACTACATTTACATACATATACATATGTATAACACAGATGACAATGATGGCTGAAACGATCTTCTAGGTGCGATGTGCAACAGAAATTCGACAACATAAACAAGCTCGTGTCATAGCGGCTGTGATCTGTTCTCAGCGGGTGTGATCCGGAAGCCCAATTGCCTAACTAAAATAGTTTTATGTCAGTGTGTGTAAAGAAGGCATATGGAGTAGGGTGAACATCGTCGCCTGGGTAAAGTATTGTCGTATGTTAATTTCGGCAGGTTGTGGGAAATCGCGATTGAAGTTTGGAATGCAATTTCTCAAAAACGCGAAAAGTTCGCATTTATTCGGCGAAGTGCATATCCGAACTCGTCGACCTAAATATGTATGTTCTAGCAAAACAAATTCCGTTCTTGTCTTTTTTTGAAAAAGTTTTTTGTGGACTTATGGTAACTGGTATTTCACGAAAATGATCCTCAGATAAGTCCATAATTATGATTAAGTTTCATGTTTTATTAATTTAAGTACTGAGTAGAAAAACACGTAAAATAATTTTGACCGGTTTTACTTTGCAAATACTCCTTTGTGCAAGCGTGCAGAAAACCGCCTCGGCGGACTATATACCGCCCATTTTACTGGATCAATAATATGTGGATATATTAGCAGTATTTTCAAAATAGTACAACAAATTAATAAAACGAGTTTTCACAACTTATTTGTGTGTAAACTCGTCATGGTTCCATGGTTCGACAGGCTTAAATTTTCCTACCATAGAAATTTTTCATGCATAATAAATAAACTCGAATAAGAACGTTGAACCGCCGTTTGGTTAGGCATTTAATTAAAAAAAAAAAAAAAAAACATAATTGTATTAGTAAATGGATATCTCCCATAAAATGTAACAACTATGTATATATGTTTGCATGTATGCAAAGCCCTATAACAACGACCCCATTATGTAATCTTCGGTTAATGATGCGAAATGAAAGCGCAAGTTTGGCTTTATGGAACAACAGGCGATGATGACCCAAATCTAGGGATGATATTGAGAAAATGCTAATTGAAATTGAGTCAAAGTTATTCACACACATGTTAAGCTCCCAGAGCTTAGAGCGTTTCTGTTTTTTGAATTTTTAGCTTAGTCGAAGCTCAGTTGTACATACTGGCCGTCTCCACAGGATAAAATTTATTGCTGTCCTGCAGTCATTGGTCATTGGTCGCTAGACATAAGTTATATCAGTGGCAATATTTGTGTGGCTTTATATCTTTTGATATAAGCATTTGTAAGAATGCTTCTAAAAAACGCATTTTTGCCGGATTTAATCACTTAAAAAATTAAAAAAATATGCTATTTTACACCGAAGTACATAAAAACAAATATTTTGACAGAAAACAGCTCAATTTTTGCTTTTATATTAAAATATCAATAATGTTGCCGACACAAGTTTTCGTGCAAATGAAAATACCAATTTGCCGGCAATACTTAGATGGCAAGACATAAGCTCTGATATATATTGCTCTTGAAGAGCCAATGAGCGGTCTCCATTGGCTATTTTTATTCTAACATATGTATCAAGATATAAACTTTATCCTGTGGAGACGGGCAGTAACTTGACTTGAGAGGTGGCACATAATGTATATGTACAATCAGCTCTGCGTGTAAGCAATTACCCAGCGCACAGTTTAATAACTGTCTGTTGAGTTTTACTGGTCCATTTATGATATGAGTGTTGTGAGCAAGAAAGTGAGAGAAAAAGAGGCAAAGTGCGTGTAATTATGAGAGGGACGATATTCAAATTTTAAGAGGTGCATTTAAATCCTATCAATACTCACTGCCCAGATAATGATTCGTTTCTGCCGAGGAAGCTAAACAAGATATTAGCATAAAATTTTGAATATTATACGAAACAAGATATGGCAGCTCTGTTTCACAAGCTCCCCGGCTGGGTTCGGTGATTAGATGGTACAAAAAATTATTCTCTCACAAAGTGTCAATATTAACTACCCTGCAGTACGGGGGAGTGACTACAGGACTGCTGAATCGGTAGCTACCTGATAAACACCGTCAATTACCGACCGACTACTTGTAGTGTATTTCATCGACTACTTTTACAAGGCAATGTCCTAGGCGGTAGTCACCATCGACTCTCTCTGCACTACCGGCAGTTACTAAAGTAGTCACTTGGGTGATTTATGGGCGCCCTCTGTCGTAGTTTTTCAATATTCTACTTACGACTGGTTCGACTCCGCACTACCATGTGCACTACCACGGGTTAATAGAGGAGCTACTTACCTTGGAGTCGGTGCAGTAGCGGTTCAAAAGTAGCGATTGACTCCAGCAGTACTGGGGGGTAGAGCGTGGGGAACGCAAAACACACACACATTTCCGGAATCGCAGCTGATTCATGTTGTTTTTATTTTTACTCAAAACATAAACCAATATGGAACTGAACATTGGTTTGCCAAATTTGATTGCATCTACATTCATTTGCATAAGAATCGATTTGTATGTACGTCAAAAAAGTCCAAGCAAGCGGTTTCGAGCAGTAAGTAGAGCGCACTTACAATCGAGTACGTTCCTCTATTAGCCAGGCTTCCAGCGTGCAGAACATTGGCTGGACTCGTGTGGAACAGAGCTAACAAGTAATTCTGAATCATCTAAGGATGCATTTTTTGAGTTGAGACAGACTTTTGTAAATGAGAAATGTAAGTACCAATCACGACAATATTTGTATTGTTGTATTGTATAAGTGCATATAGATAGAGAGACAATTGTTTAATATGTTTTGCGTGGCAAACCAAATGTTTTAAACATTTTTTTTTTTTGTCCAAATAGCGTTTCATTGTTTTGCCGGGTTTTTCTAGTCGAAGAGTTTGACTAAAAATGGTTCCACTTACTGGTCATAGGCACATGGTAATGCACTCCATGTATTTGCATAATTTATGTAATGAAATTATTCATTTGAAAAAGTTCTGTCCCAACGATCGAGACCGTTTGTTTGTTTACAAATTCGCACATACACAAATTTGTATGTATGTTTGTGGTAAATGACACGTTTTTATAGTGTTGAATAATGCATTTGACAGCAGATTTACAAACGTATGCAACAAAATAATTTCCGCTGATTAATATCGCCAAGGTGAGAGAGCGGAAAAGAAAAAAAATCCCAATACCGCTTAAACATATTCTATGCTGTTTTGTCAGTGAGGAACTAGAACAACAATGTTGGTGCCAAACTTTTTTTGTCAAAGTTTTGTAACACACCACATACATACATACATACGTGTGTATGTACATTAGGGCGGTCCAAAATAAGTAAAGTCGGAATTTTAATGCTCTCATACCCTAGGATTGTTCTATGTCGAAAAATATACCCCTACTTTTTATTTTGAAATCAAAAATATTTAGAGGTCGCTCAAAGTTTTACATGTATTTTATATTGGGAAAAACCACTTTTCGTAGAAATGGTAAAGAATTCTCGAAAATCAATATTTTTCGTTCGGAAAATTCTGGTTCTCTCCAGGAGAGTTCCAACAACCATACCCAGTTGTTTATTTAACAATTTTTAATAGGTACTAAAGATTTTTTGTTTACGAACAATTTTGTTAAAATCTTACTTAACTTTTTCACATGCATTTTTGGGCCACCCTATTGTACATATATATGGGGATATATGTATGTACATATCTGTGTTGTCAGGTGCCTATTTTTGACATTTTTGTTTACTAAATTAAATTATTTAAAATAACTAAAGGCGCTCGTTTGATGTTATAATTTGCAAGTATATAGTACAGATTTACTCGTTATATGTACATGCTTCATATTGTGGAAAACTTTCGTGCTAAAATTTTTGAAGTTTCCGCGTTGGAAGAAAATATTTATCTCCATTTTGTGAGGTTAATTTAATGAATGCACGCATTATATGGACCGGATAGCGAGGAGAGTCTGTAATTATCCCACCTACAAATGTAGTTGCAAAGCTTGCTCGGGGAGAATTTTGTCTACATAAAAGTTTTCGTCCTTGCCTAATTTAAAATTTAAAATAGCCAAAATGGAGAGACACATATCGTTGAACAGAAATTTTTAAATAGTACTCTGTGTACATATGTATATGTATCTCTTTACATACACACTTTACACAGTTTAAAACCGGTAATGAAATGAATGAAGTAATGAAACACCGGTTTATTGCGCATAAAAACCGACCCGGCCTAGTGTGTATGCATGTGCATTTATTTTATTTTTCCTGAGCGGTAGTCACTTTCAATTTTTTGATACATGTTTTTCTTTTTCTTTTTTGTAATGGTGTCAAGAAGGGTTGAAAGAGAGAGAGAGAGAGAAAAGAAACTGATAATGAAAATTTAAATAATAAGTTCTTCTGCGTGAATATGAATGAGAAAGCGACACAAAAATGAAATAATAAAAGTGATTTTACTAATATGCAAGCATACGTACGTTTTTTTTTTTAATTATTGCCTAACTATGTTTATTATGTTAAGGTTGCTAAGTATAATGAATTAAAATGTTTTCTAGTGTGCAGTCTGCGGAAAAAATCATTTTAAATCCTCTTTTCTTTAGAACATGTTCGGTTTTTAAAATCGGATGAAAAATAGTCAAGCTATTAATAGATGTACTTAGTTTAAAATAAAAAAATGGAGAGTTCAGGACCATAGCTACAACCTACACTAGATTTTGTTTCAGGTGTATTTCATGAGTTTTTTTTCAGCACCGTGTTACCGTATCGCACGTAGATCTAAAGTGCGATCAACTAAAAAAAGGAACAGTCCAGCGCCTTCGTCTTGGCCTGCAGGCTGTATCGGAGATACAGCCGCTAAATTTAAACGTAGAATACGTGGTATGGTTAAGAGCATATCCAAGTAAAAAAACAAAAGCACACACTAAGCAAAAAATATCGATAACAAAAGCGATAATAATATCGGTAGCAAAATCGATAAAAACATCGATAAAGAAATCGATGAAAATATTGATATCAAAATCGAAAAAATATCGAAAGCAAAATCGATAGCAAAATCGATAACAATACTGATTACAAAATCGATTACAAAATCTATCAAAATATCGATTACAAAATCGATAACAAAGTCGATAACAAAATCGATTATAAAGTCGATAACAAAATCCATAA
>NW_016157606.1:52713-65480 GCF_001687245.7 Rhagoletis zephyria | reverse complement strand
CAAAGAACCTATATCCCGAAAATGAAAGTTATATATGCCAACAATAAGTTGCTAGAGCACTTTAAAGGCTCAAAATTGACCCCAAAATAAGGCAATGTTTACCGTTGTTTTTACGACAGAAACCGAATTGGTTATTTACAAAAATGAATCTGTCGACAGGTTTGGAATTTTATCTTTGAAACGCCACACTTTTCTTTGAAATCGCTTTATTAGTTCTCGTGCAATAAGCGTTTTTGTGAAGCTCTAAAAATTACAACTACAACCTTTGAACATAGCCCCCATACCTTAAGGTAAGACGTATTCTACGTCAAAAAAAAAAATGTTGTGCGGTTTTTTTGCACAAAACAATTCATAGGACTCCCATCCAATTAATGGAAATATTTTTTTAGTCATGATTATATATGTACATTAACTAAAAACTACTGTTATACTTATTGTTGTATGAATTGCGTTCAATCTGTACGATCCACAAGCAGTTAAATTTCCCTCTCTGAATTTTGAGTTAGCTCTCTTTAGATCTACATAGGTGTGCGATATGGGAAACATGGTTCGGTGAATAGGATGCGCAAAGCATTTCTGAAGCGAATCATTATTTCGCTCGATTCGGGGGAAATTTGTTAAACTTTTGAAAAGTCCATCTCTTACAATGTACTTGTACTTATGTACGTGCTTGGATGAATTTGCAGTCATTTTTTTCTATCGATTTGATATCATCACCGTCAGGTTCGCTTCTCGATCATTGGGTGATGTAAGAAGTTCCTCCGTTCGTAATTCGTGAAAATAATAGTTAAATACAAAGGTGCCGTCAAAAATTTGTTGTCATAGAAAACTCTAAGAAAGTTTCTTTATAAATGCTGAAAACTTAAAACAACGAAACAAGCAAATTTATATATTAACATAAATTCTAATGATGTGTAAATGGATGTACGTGTGTATATCGTCACGTGAAATTCAAAAAGACGTAACAAACATCATCGTTGAAATGCAAAAAGTCATAACTAATAAAAAATTCAAAATTCACTTTTCCATTTATATGATGGATTTCATCGAATTACAATACAACTCCCAACATCATTTTATGACAAAAAAAATTAAAATATTAATTACGACTTTTTCCATTTCATTTACGATGTTGTTACGTCTTTTTGCATTTCAGGTGACAATATGTACAATGGTTATACAAGAGAGTTTGTTACTTTTCTGGTTTAATAAACACAAGTAATTTTTAGCAAAAAAAACCGACTTCAATTCTCATATAAAAAAAAAAAATATATATATATATATACCTCATGATCCACTAATCGGATCTTAACCATACATAAAACGTACATAAAAAAAATAAAAAAAATATTCCGACGAACTGATAACCTTCCCCTTTTTGTGAAGTCGGTTAAAAATTTTCACAAGCTTTCTTTTCAAATAAAGCTCAGCTAGTTCTACAGAGATCAAAGCAAATAGTAGTCGGACGTGGCAAGCTTCAGGCTAATCGGCGGATACATACAAATTTGTTGCCTATAAAGTTTTTCTTTCTAGTATGTGGTCTTTGGTTTTGAGACTCCTGCGCCAAAGTAGAGAGTCAATGGTTTGCCCAGGCGCGAGTAACTCATGAGTACGGCTAGGAAAACTATTAATTTCAAAATACAAAACATGTTTATGTACTAAATTGTATGTTACTAAATTGACACATCGACAGTGGTTCAGAGGAATATTTGGAAAAAAATTATAGGTAATTTTTTGTCAAGAGATGTCGCACTAAATTTAAATGGTTTCAAACCAAACAAAGCATAAATATGCAAACATACAAAAATATACACTTAAGTCTAAATGCCGTTTTAAAGGAAATTTCGTGATTCGTAAAGATAACTTAACCATTTCTATTTGAAGATGCCCAAAAAAACATCCATTTGCATGAGATTCCTAGCCCTACTCATGATTAACCATTCTGTGTTTTGCCACAGTTTGCAAAGCTTTTCAGCGCGCAGGACACGAAATTTTTGGTAAAGTTTTGTCGATCCTCAAGCATTGGTTCCAAAAATGATGCCTATATGTTTTAGTTACCCCATAAAATTAACTAAAAATCACTTGCCATATTTGTTGTCGAAGCCAAAGCTTGATTGCTTCCCATTGGTGACGCATAACATTTTTTAGGTACTTTTGAATATGTTACGCATCACACTTTTGAATTAGTCACTCAGCGGCAGTTGTTTTCGTTAGAAGATGAATAAACACAAAAAGATAACAAATAGATATCAACAATAAGTAGCATACCGACTAATAAATTTTTTTTGCGGATGGCAAAACCTGGTGGAACGTTTAACCCTAGAAGTACATGCCTGCAGCCGGATGCTAAAATGCTAAAGCTTAAATTTTATCCGAATTTTTGGCGATCTCCGAAAATTGCAATTCTGTCCTCCCTGTCGCTAAAAATTGCCTAGCCTAAATTTTAGTACCTTATCCGGGCGCTTAGGAAAGTGGGCGTGGCGCTGGGGTGTAGCTCGTTTCCGTCCAACATCAAAAATTAAAAAAAAAAAATGGGCAGGCAATGGCAAACCTCCCAGTGTGTTTCTGCCATGAAAAACAGCTTCTCATAAAAATACAATCGCCGTTCGGAGTCGGCTTAAAATTGTAGGTGACTTCCCATCGTTTGACAACATCAGGGTGTCATTAATTTTCTCCGTATAAAATAATGTTATATGGAGAAAATGAACGACACCTTCAACAAAAAAATTTGCCAAAAATCATTGGTTAGTCCTAGCTTCCTCAGACTTGCAATTTATTATTGAATGGGATAAAAAACTCAATTATCATACTCAATTGTTTTCGAAAGAGTGTAATTAAAAAGTGCAATATTCTAATTGAAATTAATTAATCTTGTTTGGATTTTTTTTAATTGATAGCCATATATCCATATTTTGAGTAAATTTTTGGAAATATATTGCAATTTATGATCCCTTGGAAAAAATCCTGACTACCTGGTAAAAAACTAAAAACGCAGATTTACTAAATATTACGCCATAATACAGCAGGTGGTATAGTAATACCGCCATATATAGAAGTAAAATGAGTAAGTTACCAAAACACGCAAACTGCGCAAAAATTATTCTAATAACCTTGACTGCAAGTCGGCGCGCGGGTTACCGTGGTCCGAAATGCATAAAACTTTATTTGGATAGTTTTTAAGACAAAACCAATAAAATGAGGGGCTATGCGTAAAAAAAACAACTTTGGTTTTTTTGGGACAGTCCAACCCTAAATGATATGTTTATTTATTTATTTTCAATAATTTTCATTTAAAACATAATTCAATCTATAACAGAAACTACGTAAATACAAGTTTCAAAGTTTGCGCCAATTTCACAAAAATTAATCAAACTTCACAATCACAATTTCAACGAACGAATTTTTAGAAAGACTAAAAAGTAAATTAAAAATTATTCGTTATTCTTAATTACTTGAGTCATAAATTAAAATTTATTCCTCATCTGAAATTACTTGAATGGTAATAAAAATTGTATTCGTTATTTGAAATTTCTCGATGGCGAATGAAAGTTTAATCGTCATTCGAAATGATTCGCATGGGGAATAGAAACTTATTCGTCATTCAAACATATTTAGTAAAACTATGAATAAAATTTTATTTTTTATTTGAATAATAATACCGGCACACAAAACAAAAGTGATGTGTGCTTTTAACCAGAACCACCTGCCAACATGCATTTCTTCCTGATCAGTCCGAATCTGAAGTTTGATTGACTTCTACACCTCCAAAATTTCGAGTAAACTGCGAAAATTGCGAATTTTTCGCCATTTTTTCGGGCTTCGTAATTTACTCTACATTTTTACTTTATTATACTAAAATTTAAAATTTCTAAAAATACTGATTAAAAAAAGTTAAAAAAGTTGATGAAAATTCTTATAAGATTTTCACAAAGTATGAAATTTGGATTTAAATGGTATTTTTAAGTAAACTGCTATATTTTTATAGAAAAGAATAAACATTAAATTAGCTTATGAAAAATTGGCAAAACTTGCTAAAATTTCGCGTTCCAGTTTATAGTTGCTTAAAACAAATCATTAATATCGGCCCAGTATTTGAAGACTTTTCGGATTAGAAAAAAATTGTCTTTCAATTGTATGTATGTATATATTTATGTGACAAACTTCGACAAGAAAAATTTCGCCGAGTTAAGGCTACCCATTTCTAATAGATTTTGGGTCACTAAATTAAAAAAAAAAAAGGAAACATATATATGTATATAAATTTAAAGAAAACATTGCAAATAGCAATATCGGCTGAAAACTGCTAACTTTTTTTTGGCAAAGCGGCTAACAAATCGGCTGCCGGCTAAACTCAATTTTCTTCGGCTGTTTGCTTTCGCAACCGGCTATATATAGCCGGAAAACGGCTAAAATGGCAACACTGATACTGTGTATAATGTACCGTACATCCACGTATTGGTTGTTTGTATGTATGTATGATAAGAGTATAGCCTTCTTTAAAATGTTTGTATTACCTGTACATCGGCGTTTATTTCTCGTTATTTTTTTTTTATCTATGTCTTTCCAGTTAAAATAAGAAAACCAATGTACGAGCACAGCAGCTACAGAAATTACGAATAGTTTTTTAAACGAATTTTGTCGGCTACATCTAGTGCTGAAAAGGGTTTAATATTTTCCATTTCGGCGTAGTAAATCTTGGCAACATTGCACTACACTAAAATACACCGACAATCTCTCCAAAGAAGTGCGCACATGCAACAGAGCACCACCACCACCACCACAGTAGTTTAATACGCGCGGTCGCATATGGATTGTTGTGCGTCCATGTCCAGCATATGCCTAGACGTAGCCAATTTATCGGAATCAAGCGAGGAGCAGCAGCACCAACGGCGGAGTCTGATTATGCGGCCGACACCAAAGTTTGATTTAGCGCTGTCATGCAAAGCGACGACGTTTCTACTGATGGTACTGTTCAGCATCGGCTGGCTGGGCTATGCACGGGCGGAGCGTGACTTTAACTTTAACGACTCGCAGGTATGTTATAGTTCTCCGCAGTTTGCTGCATTTTCCACTAAATATATTTAAGGCCTAAATTTGATAAACCTTTACATACATACATGTACTGAAGCGTACGTACGTACATACGGATGTATAATGTATAACTACATACATACATACATATGTATGTATATGTAAGTACACATTGTTGGAATGTATGAATGAAGTCATTTGTTCTAATAAATGAATTTACAAGTGCATATCTCTCACCCGATTAGGACAAATGTTTGAGCAGTGAGTGCGGCCGCCGACTATACATACATATGTACATACATACATATCTATGTATACATATGTACTTAAGTAGGGACTCAAGTAGCACACTGGTGTATAAATTGGTGTAAATTTATGAATTTTGGTATAAATATGATTAATTGTACCGAAATTCACAAATTTACACCAAGTTATACACCAATGTGCTACTTGAGGAAATGGGGGCTAATAGCTTTGCCATTGCTTTTGTTTGTTTATTGTGTAAATTTCTGGCTGCAATCACCAAAGTTAAAACAAATAAAAATGCATCACACTCCGATTCCTCGAACCCTCCTCTGACGTGTTCACGCCACAAATAAAGATTCTCCTACTTATGTACATTAAATGCGTTTTCTTACATTCCCTCACGCACATGTGCGTATGTATATATGCATGTGGTATGCATGAATGTACATTAGGGTGGTCAAAAATAAGTAAAGTCGGTTTTATTTTCTTGCTCTCACCCCCTAGGATTGTTCTAAAACGAAAAAATATACACCTATTTTTTATTTTGAAATCAATAAATATTTAGAGGTCGCTCAAAGCGCTCAAACAACGACTTTTCGTAGAAATTATATAGAATTCTCGAAAATCAAAATATTTATTTAACCAGTTTTTAATGCTAATTTTTAATACCTTTGCATTTTCTGACGGTTTTGGCGGACCTATAAAATCTAGTTACTGTGCAGAAAGGGTTAAATAAATAATTGAGTATTATTATTGGGAATTATCTGAAGAGAACATGCTGATTCTATTTCAATTCATGTAGGGTGATTGGGTTCAAAACTCGAAATCAAGTTAAATACGACTTTTCATATTTTTTAGGACAAATAAAGAGACACGTATTTTTTGTTTTGCAAAAAAAAATCGCAGAGTTACGAGCATCTGAAAATTTAAGGCCAAAGTGTGGTTTTAGAGAAAAACGGCTGACAATTTTTTTTCAAATGTTTCTAGTTACCCAAAATACTGAGCCTTCTTATTTTCAGAAAAAAAATCTTACGACTTTCGAGGCGTTTTAGCGGGCATCAAACCTATTGGAAAAAGTTCTCTCTTTTATCTAGTCACCGCAAACAAATTTTCAAGAAAATTAAAAATTATGGTTTTGAGAAAATTGAGCCTTTTGATTTTTCCAAAAACGGCCGCCATTTTGTTAATTTTAGAAATTTTTCAAATTTTCAAGTATGCAAATATAGAGCATCAGAAACACTTCTACAATAAAAAACTAACTAACTAAACTAATAGAAAAATTTTGATTTTTAAAAGAACTAGAAAGATTTGAATAAAATGGTCAGCCGTTTTCCCCAAAACCACACTTTGCCCTAAAATTTCCAGATGCTCATAACACTGCGTATTTTTTTTTGCAAAACAAAAAAAAAAATACCTGTCTCTTTATTTGTCCTAAAATACATGAAAAGTCGTATTAAACTTGATTTTGAATTTCGAACCCATTCACCCTGTATGAGTTGAAAGAGAATCAGCCAATAGTGTTTCCGATCGAAAAATATTGATCTTCAAGAATTCTATAACATTTCTACGAAAAGTGGGTGTTTTCCATATAAAATACATGGACAACTTTGAACATTGTTTTCGGTATAGAACAATCCCAGGGGGTGAGAGCGTAAAAATTCCGACTTTACTTTTTCACAGGCGGCCGCTGTGGTGTAGTGGTAAGCAGTGCGCGCTTCTACTCCGCAGCGTCTGGGGGTGCAACCTCTAGTCAAAGCAACATCGCAAAAACATTTAGAAAAAAGTTGTTTCTTAACAGTGGTCGTCCCTCGGCAGGCAATGGCAAACCTTCGAGTGTATTTCTACCATGAAAAACAGTTTCTTATAAAAATACAATCGCCGTTCGGATCGGCGTAAAACTGTAGGTCCCTCCCGTTTGTGTGACAACATCAAGGCGCACGCCACAAATCGGAGGAGAAGCTCGGCCAAACACTAACATATGTGTAAGCGCCAAACTACTACTATTATTATTATTGTTATTACTTTTTCCACAAGCATTTTTGGACCACCCTAATGCACATGCTTAAGAAATTCATATGTATGTATGTACCTGAAAGTCTCTTAGTTTTTCGCTCTTTTCATGAGCATAGTTGGACTTCTTTCAATGCTTATCTGCAACATTATGCGGATGTAATCTTATCTCATGATTCCTTCTGTGACTTTTAGCATTGTCATTAACCATTAGCTGGAGTGTACGCAGTGCAGTGAAGCTGGCTGGCTATTTCGAAACAGGCCTCTTTCCCGCCAACGTAGTATTTACATCAATTTCAACACATTTTTGCGGGGCTGGCTGGTTAGAGAAACTAAACAGGCATACTAGTTATATACATATATTTACAGTTGTCCACAAAATAATAGGAGTGCGATGTTTTGGTAAGTTTTTGCAATTTATCTTTTGTTTATTTAATGTTTATTATTTTTTTTTTTGTAAAAGCCTAACTGGTAATACAACAAGCACGATCTAAATTTACATTTCAAAGTTTGTACAAAAACTATAAAAATTCTGAAAATTTTCACCAACATTTCAAAATTTTTTCGAAAGATTCTGATTAAAAAGTATGCAATTTTCGTGAAAATTGGCAGAATTTTTATAATTTTTGTCCAAAGATTGAAATCTGAATTTATTCGTTGTTTGTTGTATACCCAGCTTGACTTTTATAAAAAAATACTAAACATTAAATAAACAAAAGATAAATTGCAAAAACTGACCAAAACATCGCACCCCTATTATTTTGTGGACCACTGTGTGTATGTAAACATAAATATATATGTATTTACTGTATATAAATGGGGATTCGAAAGTGTTCACATGATTTCATGAAATGAGCTTACATATTTTTGTACCTATATTAAAAATAAGATTAAATAGTGACTTACCGAAAAAACGTGCGTTGTGACTTATTTGAATAAAAAAAAATGATAATACCTGAGAAGAAGTAATTTTTTTCGGTTATTTGAGCCAATGCATTGCAATGGGATATAAATTAAAATTCCGAATTGATTGGAATATAAAATAATTTTGGAAGAAAACTAAGATGGATTATTAAATAAACACACCAAGTCCGAATTCCAAACTTACTCTCAACACGATACCGATAATGAAGTGAAAAAAAAACATTTGAGGAATTCATTATTATAAATAATCAGTTTGCTTTAGGACGGTGATGGGCATCGCCTTGCCCGCGGGCAAAGCTGTTTTAAGTTTTTATACATTTTGTATTGATGCATGCAGAGTAAAAGCTCTCTCCGCTCATCGCTGCTTTTTTTTTTATGAGCACCCTTGCAGTCGCCCCAAATCTTTAATTTTAGAGATAGACTATCTTTATTTCTCAAAAAGGAGAGAGAAGACTGAAAGACTTAAAAATTGCCGAACTTGATATAAGTTGTTTTGTCAAATTCCCAGAGAATAATCCTCCGTCCCTCGTATTTCGATGAAAAAACTGCAACGAAAAGCACATCGTCTGCTAGGCACAACAACTTGGGAAACAGCATCTATTTTTTGTTTGTCGTCTTCGCGTTTGTTTATATTTGGGTTCGTTCATTGCAGCGCATTCTAATATGGAAGCCGAAAACTTACTAAAAATAATTAAGCAAATAAAACAAACTCAGCACTTTGGTGTGGAAGTTTATTCAGTGCATTTTTGAGTTAATTTTTTGCTCTTGCATTGGATCGTTTGGTTGGCCCTCGGTGTCTGAGCAGTGTACATACATACATATGTCTATATGCATGTGTGCAGGTACATATGTATGTATGTATGTATATGTGTGTGCAAGCACATATGAGCCAGCCGTTCAGTGCACAAATTGATTAACTCCATCAACAAAAAGTTGGGAGATGTGATCAAATAATGTACATTATCTTTTAAAATTTCATTTATATGATAAAATCAAATACAATAGTGTTGTTATAAATATTATGAACTAATGTATGTTGTATAAAGTTATTTTAACGTAATAAATTATGACTATACCAAGTGCTTTGACACCTAAATTTAAGATTTTTCAAAAACTGGAGTTAATCGATGTGTGCACTGAACGGCTCATATGTATGTACATATATGTGTGTATGTATGTATAAATATACCCAGTCGGACCTGAAACTTCACTACTAAAATCAGCATTTTGTAATGCTTTGACTTCGTCAAATGAGTCCGAAAGCAAATAAAAACTCTACAAAGCTCTCCAAACCAACAACAGCCACCTCATGCAAAATTGCCTGCTTAAGGAACCGTTCTTGCTGTGCTTCACATTCTGTATAAAAGCGAATTAAAGGCTTCATGTTTTAGGAACTACTTCTGAGTGGAAAAAGCACTGTGCTATACGTATATTTTGGAACCAATTAAGCCCGACTAGGGATTCACTACACATGCATACTAGAGATGCCAGATCGAAGTAAAAGAAATCGATTCGAATCGAAATAAAAAAAAATAAATAAAAAAAGTCGATGCAAGAAAAAATCGAGGAAAAATAAATCGATCTCCCAAGATACATACATTGTTCATAACGAATTCAATATATCCAGACTTATTCAAAAGTTATCAAGTTGCAATCCGTAAATACTTTTGAAAAAAAAAGAAACAAAAATGTGAGATAAGGTTTTTCTATGTTAAGACAGCGATATGATCATTCTACAGAAATTTCATAAATTCTTAAACCAAATTTCCGGCAGACATTAAAATGACAAAAAAATTATGCTATTTTAAAAATGCCATGCGGAAAAAAACACAATGCACGGGTAACACTACCCAAAATAGCCCTACTTAAGAAAATGGTAAAAAATATTCGACTTTTTTTTTATTACAAATTAGAAAAAATTTAGTTTTACTTCAAAGTTAATTTTTTTAAGAAGCTTACCTACATAGATTTTTTTTTGCATACAGTCGTTTTGTATTTTTTTTTGCGTTTTCGCTAACTTTATATTTTACTTCTTAACTACCCTTTTTCGAAAAAAATCGCTACAAAACTGGATACATACTAAATGTTTTTTCTAAATAGAGTAATTAATCAAAATTTTTATGAAAATTTACATAAACTTTAGGATTTCAAATTGTTGTATGGCTAATAGCCATAATTTTATAGAGTTGGTAAAAACGAATGTCGGTTTTTTGAATCGATTCACGGATCGAATCGGAATTAAGAAATCGACAAAAAAATCGAATCGGAAGGGTTAAATTAATCGATCTTCGATTTAATCGATTTTAAGACGTAGAGTGTCTGAATGCACGCGTGTGCTCCTGCTTTGGTTAGTGCTGCCTGAGATCAGGATGACCGACCTCTTTCGCTGTACTATTCAGAATTTTCATATTTGAATATTTGTCTGAAATGCTTATGAGATTAGTTACCAGGGATTGAAAGGATAAAACATTCAATTCCGTAATTATATATGAAATTTGCCACCATAGAAATAAAATATATTAGAAAAACTTGTAGTAAATGTTACAGATTTGGTTTACCGAAAATGCCTCCCATGGACGCATAATGGTGAATACATATGTATGTAAATATACGTCCATTAATTCGAGCATATACATACATAAGTATGTACATACATATAACAAATTAAAATGTTGGTACACACAGCAATTCAGTTTTCTGAAAAGGTAAAGGTCAGCAGTATGAAGCGGTTGTGAACAGCTGTACTCTATTCAGCGGCCTTACCTGCAGGTGTACATCTACGAGCACATAGTACAGTGTACACGGTGCATACATACATATGTACAGTCCGCGACAAAACGATAGCACCTCAACATTTTGAACAGTTTTGACTATTTATATCTCTTGTTTGTTTAATGCTAAATATTTTTGTATACATAAAAGTATAGCTCTTTATCTAAGAAATCGCATATAAATACAAACGTCAGACTATGTACAAAAATTCCCCAAACTTTTCATCCCAATTCCAAGTATTTTAATTTCAATTTCTAGAATAATTTTTGGTATTCAATTTGAAGGTTATTAACCTTCAGAAGACACACTGGGGTGTAAGACACCCCAGTGCAAAGCCTATTTTTGATAAACTTTTTCGTTATGTCAATAAAAGCTAACCATGCAATTATATGATCTTGTACCTTTGAAAAATTCAATAAGACATTTCATTTTAAATTTATTTTATCTAAATATTTCCAGCGTAATATATGCAAAAAAAGCTTAAGCTGTGTGTTTTAAAAGCAACATTTCAATTGGGGTGCAATTTACCCCAGTGTGTCGTTCACGTCAAATAAAAAAGGTGTGTCCTCCGAAGGTTAAATTCTAGTATAATGAAGTGCAAGTTTGAAGTTGCTGAAAAACTGCATTCCAAAAATTAATTTAGAAATTATAATTAAAACACTTGGAATTGTGATGAAAAGTTTGTGCAATTTTTAAATTTTGTGTACTAAGTTAGAAATTTGCACTTATATGGTTTTTGTTAGATAAGGAGCTGAGCTTTGATAAAAAATTAATGACCTTAAAAAAGCAAAAGAAAAAGTGGGCAAAACCAAGTAAAAATGTTGATGTGCTATCTCTTGCCGCGGGCTGTGCACAAAGGTTTACCTAAACTCACCACCGAAAACAAACTTCTGTTATATGTAAACAATAATACCGAAATTTGATCTTTTTCCGTGCTGCATCCGTACAATTATCAGTTAAGACCATAAGCCGAATATAAAATGCACGATTGAAGCGATATGCACATTTATGTATGTATGTATGTATGTATGTATGTATGTATGTCCATACATTAGAGTGGGTAAATTTTTGTTTACATGCGCGCTTAACATAGAAGGATTCTAAGTGTAATTCCCGATGAATCTAAAATCAATTTGAAGTTTGCCAAATTGTGAAAATAGGTTTCCAAAAAATGAAATTGAATTGTGAAAATGCTAAGAAACCTATTTTCGCATTTTGGCAAGCTCCAAATTAATTTTAGGTCCATGGTTTCTTCGGCAAATTTTGCTTAGAATTACACGTAGATTCCTTCTGTCTTATACGCTCATAGTCGAAAAAATCTCCAATACAAATTGACCCGCCCTAATGTACATAGATTAGGGTGCCACAGAACATTTTTTTTTTTTGTTGCAGAAACAGATATGCTTACCTCCTCAATTCTGTTCCTTTTGGGCTTAATAACGAACGCTGTGACTGATGAGTGGTTGGAGGTGCGTCCTCCCACTCCGTAGGGTTCGAACCCTGGCCCGAGAAACATATCTATAAATTGGAAACAGATTTTTCTAACAGCTATAGAGCAAGAAATATCGATTTTATAATGATCTAAAAACAAAAATC
This sequence comes from Rhagoletis zephyria, assembly GCF_001687245.7. Classification (NCBI taxonomy): domain Eukaryota; kingdom Metazoa; phylum Arthropoda; class Insecta; order Diptera; family Tephritidae; genus Rhagoletis; species Rhagoletis zephyria. Next base: position 52,901 of record NW_016157606.1, on the reverse strand, counting down.
TAGGTATTTTGTGCTCATTTTCGGTCCCTAACTTATTTTTGACGTAGAATACGTCTTACCTTAAGGTATGGGGGCTATGTTCAAATGTTGTAGTTGTAATTTTTAGAGCTTCACAAAAACGCTTATTGCACGAGAACTAATAAAGCGATTTCAAAGAAAAGTGTGGCGTTTCAAAGATAAAATTCCAA
>NW_016157606.1:0-52613 GCF_001687245.7 Rhagoletis zephyria | reverse complement strand
TTTTACTTGGATATGCTCTTAACCATACCACGTATTCTACGTTTAAATTGCAGGCCAAGACGAAGGCGCTGGACTGTTGCTTTTTTTTTACCGATCCGAGGTTCGTGCAGCTCCACTAATCTACTATGGTACAAACAACTTACTTAACTTATTGAAACCCACTTTCGTTGATGCACAGAGATCGAACCCATTTTTTTTTATTTGGCTTTAGTTATGGCGCTTATGATCTTTTTCTATCACAGCAATGTATCTAGTCTACAGTCCGGGCGTTTTGGCTTTTTCCGGCGCCGCCTTTGGGGATTCCTTTACCGATGGCGTTCGACTAGCGACCTGCGCCTTTCCATACCATTCGATGTAGAAATCCAGAATCATTGACTACGCTTATAAAATGTCTCCTGATCGGTCGGTGGACGACGATCGGAGCTGCGGATTTGGTGGATAGCTTTAGACGGGTGTGCTGTAGCTGGCTGGTACGTTCGTACATACCCTGTCGGGAATTTCGTAGTCACCTACTAAATTAGCCAACTTTTGGCACACTTATTACCGCTAACTTTTTATTGGGTTCTTTCAAAGTCATGCAGGGTTCAACCGAAGAAATATGTATGTATGTGTACAATTTGTTTCACAATTTTTACCTTCAACAAAAAAACTTGTGTTCAAAAAGAAAAAAAAGAAAAAAAACCAATTTTCATTGCGTTTTTTTTTATTGAAAGCGAGAAGACGTGGATTTGACGTCGTATGTTATTTACAATAATGTAGCCTTAAATATACACTGCCGGAACAAAGTATTCGCACAGGAAATTTTTCACAATATATGCAACAATTTTTATTCTAATATTTTTCCGCCAATTTTGTGTAAAAATATGGTTCATTTTACAACAAAAAACATAAAAATAAAATTTCTAAACTTTGTGCAAAACTCGCGACTTGAGTATGCAGATTTGTAGCCCAATTAATTCTATTATAATAAAGTACAAATTTTAAGTTGATGCCGTTGATTTTAAGCAATTTTTATTTACGCAGTTTCTTCCATACAAACAATTTTTTTTCGAAAATACTTTTATATTATTTAGCTTCTGGATATAATTCATAGATGTATACAGGTGAAAATTTCTCAACTGGACCTCGGATTTCAGTCAAGTTCGAATTTTCGCGTTAAAATTTGTGGGTAGAGAGGTTTATAGATGTGAAAGAGATTCTGAGAATTTTTTTTTTTGAAAAATTTTAATTTTTAAAGTTTTTATAAGCAAATATATTTTTAAGAAATCTTTTTTTCAAAACTCATTTTCTCTTAAAGTATTTGACGAAAGTTGATGAAATGAATTTTTTGTAAGCTTAAAAAAAATATTTTTAAAATATTTTTAAAATATTTTTTTTTTTTTAACCTCATATAATAATGATGGCATTTTTGTAATTTTTAAGGCATTTTTAGGTTAAGTTTTGCATCGGAGGTATGTGATAAAATAATGCCATTAATTCCATTTTTTTGGAGTTCACACACAACATTATTACCAGGGAACCTTTTTTTAAGACCTAAGAACCTACAAAAAAGGGAAAATAGGCAGGAAAAGGCACTAGAAGGCAAAATAAGGTACTAAATAAAGACAAAACCCGAAAAATAATTAAAAAATGCATTTATTTTAGAAATGTTTATTTTACAAGTAAAAAGAGAAAAACTATGAACTACATACTTTCATTATATGAAAAATTTCTACTTCGAATCTCTGACAATTTGCTCCATTTGAGTTTGTAATTTAGTAGTTTTAGGTTTATCGCGTATAGTTTCAGAAGCTCGTAATTTTAAGAACTTTTTAAGTATGTATTGTATTCTACAAACAATTACGAATAATTTTATACCTTAGCAAGAGGTGGGCTGTCAGAATAATCCAACTTTTAAAGATAAAATATTCAGCAACCTTGAGCGTAATTTTTATTCCAAAAATATCTTAATTGCAGGCATATTTGGAAAATACGTCAAAACTATCTAAATCTTTTTATAACTACTAGGCCTTATAACATTACATATACCTGTAAAATGTATTGCATTTTGTCATACTAAAATTGAATGGACAATGCATACGTAGAATTTTTCTAAAAGATCTGAATAGAAAGTTGCAAATTAGTGTGCAAATTTATTGAATTTTCCTGAGTTTTGCACAAAGTTTAGATATTTTATTTTTATGTTTTTTGGTGTAAAATAAGCTATATTTTTATAAAAAATTATCGAAAATAAATTTGAATAAAAAACTTTGTATATATTGCGAAAAATTCACTGTTCACCAATACGACGACGAAATATGTAAATATTTACGTATGTACATATGTTAGTGTTGCCAGATTTTTTTTGCAGCCATACAGGACAAACGCATAATTTGTCCCAAATATACGGAATTTACAAAAATTTAACGAGACAAATGAGAAATAAAAAATTTGCTTTAAAAGCCCAACTACGAACCATATATTTACAAAGGTGATCCATTTGATCAAAGTAATGTTCAGATTAGTTATAACTTATGATAGCTTATGATAAATTTCGTTTATTTCATGACAACACTTTTTAATTTATACAAAGATATGTGTGTACATAGACAAGAAAAGATAACGCGCAAATTAAACTAAAAAAAAAAAAAAATGTTCATCAAAATTTCGATTTTTTATTAGATTTTCTAGAAAGATTTTGAGTATGTAGTTTTATATGCCATTCAATTTTGTTATAATAAAGTGCAAGTTCCAAGTCACTAAAATTACCATTGATTTTTTAGAATTTTTTTTGTGGATGGTGTTGCCTATTCGTTATATGGAACAATATTCGCAACACCCTCCACAAAAAAAAATTCTTTAAAATCAACTGTAATTTTTAGCTATATTTCTCTTACAGAATTGTGTGCAATAATGCTTGCTAAATAATGACCTGCTCACAATAGTAGAAGTTTACAGGTTGAAATGAATAATAAAATAATGAATCGAAAATTTGGGGAAAATCTTGTGCCGGCGGAACATTTCAAATTTAATGCAAAATACGGGATGCCCCGTATTTGGCAGCACTAATGTATGTATGTATGTGTGTATGAATATCATCAACTCTTAAAATAGATAGGCGGTGAGTCAACCAAGAAATTTGGCTTAGGTCCACAATATTTCCTGCTTTGCGATTACATATATGTATTAACTCTCCTTAATTCTGTTTATATGTTCCTTGACTTCAACTACCGCAAACGTGACTTGCCTCTGCTATTGCCATACATATTTCTCGCGCACATTTCCATACATCTACTGCTTGAAATCTGTTAAATTGATTTCGTACATAACGTAAATACAAAAGTAAATACCGTCGATCATTTCGCAATTCCACTTATTGCAAGCATGTCCACTCTTAGAGAGAGGTTTGTTCTTATATAGTTACATACATACATACATATCATTATTTGCCGATGGATGACGGCACATTGTACTCATTCCGCTTTGAATCATATTCTCATTTGCATGAATTAAAACTTTATGTATGTATGCACGTTAGGGTGGTCAAAAAAAAAAATAGAAAAGTCGGATTTTTAATGCTCTCACCCCCTAGGATTGTTCTATATCGAAAAAAAAGTATAGGCTTATTTTTGATTTTGAAATCAAAAAATATTTAGAGGTCGCTCAAAGCGCTCAAAGTTTTCAATGTATTTTTATATGGGAAAAATATATTTTTTTCGATCGGAAAACTCTCTGGTTCTCTTCAGGAGACTTTCAATGATAATACCCAATTGCCTATTTAACCATTTTTTAATAAAAACGATTTTTTATTGGTCGCCCCATTGCATTTTCGGGGTTTTTGGCGGACGTATAAATTATAGTTGCAATGAAAAAATGGTTAAAAAAACAATTGTGTATAAACAGAGATTTCTGGAAGAAAAATATTAATTTTTAACTATTCTATACCATTTATACGAAAAGTTGATTTTTCCCCATATAAAATACATGGAAAACTTAAGGCGCTTTGAGCAACCTCTAAATATTTTTTTGATTTCAAAATAAAAAAAGAAGGGTATATTTTTTTCGGTATAGAACAATCCTAGGGGGTGAGAGCATAAAAATTCCGACTTTACTTTTTCACATGCATTTTTGGACCACCCTAATGCGCATATGTACATATGTAACTAAGAATGTCCATAAGTTGAGCTATAGAGTCATAAAATGGCATGAATATCTAATGATATCAAAATTGATATTTATTTGTTGGAAACTAATAACTCTATTTCGACGGCTGAGTGGAAGAACGCCCTATCTCAGAAAACTTTTCAAGAACGTTCTATTTCAGAATTTGGTAGGTATGCATAGTAGTCCAAAAAAAAGCAATTTAATAAAAAGTAGGTGAATTGTACTAAAAGTGTTTCGAATGTAATGCCAAAAGTCTGAGTTTTGATATAAAAATCGGTTACAATGTCACGCAGAAGTGGGCAAAGGGTACATGTAAGGATTTAATACTGTGTAGGCACTTAGTCAACGAATTTTCATGAGCGGCGTGGTTCGAATCGCAGCTGGAGCAAGTTTTAATTTAATTTTTTTTTTTTTTTATCTAAAATTGGTTGCAATGTGATACAGGAGCGGACAGACAGTTGGTCCGAGCTTGGGACATTCAAGATTCAGTGGTCAATTTTAAATGTAAATAGCGTTTTGTATTTGCTTGAACTAAATTTTGGATTACTTACAATCATTTTTGGATCTTTAAGCAATAATTTATTCTTACGCTTCGCTTAGTTCAAAATCTTTCGGTTAGAACTCAATAGCTTTAGCTTTATTCGCATAGAATTAGGAAGCAAACCTAAGCTGTAAAAAACTGAAAAAAGATCATAGAAAATTTCGTCAATTAATTAATTTGGGAATTCATAAGTCGTGTTAAGCATCGCTGTATCCTAAAGTCTTTAAATTTGTCTATGTAAAATTGGCGGCGATCGCTGTGGTGTAGTGGTTAGCAGTGCCAACCGAAGTTCGAAAAATGGTCATCGAAATTTCAAATTTTTTAATTGGAATTTCTAGAAATAATTCGGGTAAGCAGTTTTGTAGTCCATTCCATTTTAGTGTTCGGTTTAAAAACGCCCTATCTCTGAAGAAAATACATTCAAAATATGCTGAGATAGGGCGTTTTTTAACTGAATTCTGAGATTAACCAAATTCTGAAATAGGGCGTTCTTGAAAAGTTTTCTGAGATAGAGCTTTTTCGAACCGGCTGCCGAGATAGGCCCATCTTCCACTCAGGTATCGATAGATATGTATCTGGCTTATATTTTTCATATCCAAGAAATTTTTGAACAGAACAAATACTGTTTTTTATAATTCCACCAAATTCTAGGTTTCATTAAAAAAAAAAAAACTTAACAAATAAATATAAAAACCTTAAAGAAAATTAAAGCAAGAATGATATAAAAATAAGGATGTTTATGGATGGGTATGTTTACGGCTCCCTTATATTCTATGTTCTTTGAGATAACGAAAGTTCTGGCCACGTCCGAAAAATGGTTTTTGGGCTAGAGAACACGGTGACTTCTATTAAATTAATAAAAAAAGCACACTTACACGTCCCGACTTTTAAAAAATATTCAGCGGGACAACTTTCTCAAAATCGGTACTGTCCGGCCAAAATCGGTACGAATGTGGTCACCGTAGCCCTAATATACAATATTATTTCAATACTTTAAGTTTGTGGGAAAACGCTATCAAAGTTTGGCCAATTCATACTTCAGTTGATATACCACAAGTACTTTTTCAGAAAAAAACAAAACCGACTTCAATTCTCATATAAAAATTTAAGATTACTGTTCATTTCTTCCTGATGCGATGATTGAATTTAAATCAAATTATTATGGGACCATCTGTGAGGTAGCATCTTTCATCTAGAAAAAGTATTATAGAAATCGGTAAACGTGGTCCAAAGTTATGCGGTAACATACATAAAAGAAAATATTCCGACGAACTTTAAATTTGCACTTTGACATAAAAATTAATGGGCTACCATACTGCATGCCCGAATATTTGATTCAGTAAAAAATCTTGAAATTTGTACTTTCATAATTTAAATGCTCTACATGAATGTACGATGAGGAGTTGGGGTTGTTTGTTGTGTACCCACGCCGCAGAAATACTGTGGTGATGTGGATGACGCACGAACAGGGGTTTTGGATGTACATATTCTAAAATGGATACAAGAGCCACAAGAAAGATGAAATAACGCCCGCGGGCTATGGTTATAAACTAATGGCCTTCTTCATAAAAAAATAAAATAGATTTGAAGAGCTCTATAAAGTGACACTCTCATACAAATTTTCGATCTATGTATAAAGCAGTTAAAGTCTTTATTTTTTATGAATTTTGCTGTAAATTTTTATAAAATATACATAATTAAAATTAAGTAACAAATAATAAATTGTCAATATGTATTTTCAACTTGTAAAAGTAATGATGAATTTATTTAAGACCAAAAAATTTATAATTATTTTATTTAGGTTCCTCTTCTTGAGCCTCGAGATGAACCAGCTCACACTCACTACAGCCACGATCCATATTCGGTAGAAGTGTCGAGTTGCCGTGCGGCAAACAGCGAAATTGTGCTGTCTTTAGTACTGAAAAGTCGTGATTGGACGGATTTGAGTGACAATAAAAAGGACAAAGTACTTGAGAAGTTATCCAAGTTCTTTGCCATACCGAAGGTAGACAAAAATGTGACAAATAAGAAATGCAACTAAATAAACTAAATAATTTACTCTTTATTCACTCCATAGGAATTTATCGTTATGGAATCTGTAACAAAACGCGAACTCAGCGAAATGCAAAAGGAATCAATACGCAGAGGTCATAATAAGTGCCATAATAATTATAATCGTCCTCTGGGACGCGTAAGCTTTGTGGTAAGTTGGCTGGAATGTACAGATGCGTGCAACTAATTAGCAACGAAATTCAAAACGATATTGCATGCAAATTATGTTTATTTATTTATTTTTAATAATTTTCATTTAAAATATTATTCAATCTATATCAGAAACCACAATAACAAAAGTTGCAAAGCTTGCACAAATTGCCAAAAAAATTAATCAAACTTCAAAAAATTGTCATCAAATTTCAAAATTTTTAATTAGACTATTTAGAAAATTTTCGGGTATGCAGTTTTGTAGCCCATTCAATTTTAGTATAATAAAGTGGAAGTTTCAAGTCGCTAAAAATTACCGTTGATTTTTTAGAATTTTTTTGCCGAGGGTGTTGCGGATTTTTTTCCATGTAAAAAAAAATTTTGATGACAATTTTTTGAAGTTTGATTAATTTTTTTGCGATTTGTGCAAGCTTTGCAACTTTTGTTATTGTGGTGTCTGATATAGATTGAATTATATTTTAAATGAAAATTATTAAAAATAAATAAATAAACGTAATTTGCAAGCAATATCGTTTTGAATTTCGTTGCTAATTAGTTGCACGCATCTGTACATATGTATTTAGTTAACGTTGCATGTTATAATGAGCTAAGCCTTGCCAAATTCACAGTAACATAATGTCACGTTGTATATGTATATTTGAATATTTGCATTTTTTTGTATTTAGCTTGGCTGTGGATCTACATATTTCACAATGAGTGAGCCTATAAACAAACAAATTGGTGCCCAAATGAAAGATGGTTCTATCGATAATATAACTGGTGAAAAGTTCGGTTGGTGGGTTATCTGGCGCAAACAGTACAAAACGAGGTAAACAATGAACTTTATTCTTATACATACATATGTACATACATATTACTCAATTATTATTCTTAAATTTCACTGAAAAGAGCGCAACGTAATCGACGTCAAACCGAGGGTTCTGGTACCGATGACGCCGGTGACGATTATGACTATGTATACGATGATGATGATGAAGATGTCGTGTAAGTATCGAATCGAGAGTAATTTATGCTTTTATTCATACTATCATAAATGCAATTTTTTTGCTGTTGGCTGAGGAGAAATTTATTTTGTGGGATAATGTGAGGGCTGCTTCATATATTTTGCACCTGACCATAGGGAAGAATAAAAATACTCTGCACAGCTTCCACGTGCGTTAAACGACCTTGAACACGATTGTGTTTATGTGCGGGAATAAAAAGTAGGCATTAAGTTATTTACCAAATTGAAGCTGTACTGCCAATTTGATGGTGTTGCTGGCCAAATAGGCGATTGTATTTTTTAATGCTCAATTATCTCGTAGAATTTTTCTTATCGTATGCCCATTAGAAAGAATATATTTTTAATAGTCATCAACGAGGGAAAACCAGTTTCGATGCTAGTCGATGACCTATGTATATGCCTACTTATCACTTATGACGAAATGCTTTCACATATTTTACACGTTTACTAACAGAGCTAAAAGCTAAAAAAAAAATTCACTTGCTCCTTAGCTTCTTAAAGAAAAAGTTCCAGTTAATAAATTTACTTATTTTTGTTTTTTTATGCCATTGAAACCCACTGCGTTAAATAAATTTCCATTATATTTATTTTGCTTGGCAATACTGTTCAACAGTCAGAGTCACGTCGCACATAAGGCAAAATTGACGATTTTGCTGGACAAAAATAACAATGGTTTACTGCAAAAATGTTCTATGGATGCCACTACCGAATTCCTATGTAGAATTGCCCGGTGGTTCCGAAAATCTAGATATTTTTTTTTTTATGGATAACTTTTAGAGATATTTGCAATTTACCGTTACCGTGGTTTCACTTAATTGCGTATCTGACGAACCAATAGTTTCTGAGAAATTAATTAATAATTTGCCTCTTGCTTTCTATGCAAAACTCTACCTACTCAGGTGTACGTGGCGTATGAGTAACACTCTTTTCTGCTCATATTTCATACAAAAAATTCTTGCGCATTTTTATTTGACCAATCATTACTTTCTTATTTATCCATCGTTTTTCTTCAAAACAAAATTGAAATTTGTGAACCAGTGTAATTAACTTGCGGTTTTGGCTCGATATGTAAATAAATAAATAAATAACCAGTAACTTTTAACCAAAAAACACAACCGACTTCAATTTTCATATAAAAATTTAGGAGCACCGTTGATTTCTTCACGATCCAATGATCGGGTCTAAACCAAACTACTAGTATCGGACAACCCTTCAGGTACCACCTTTTCGATTAAAACGGAATTCAAAGTGTAACATACATAAAGAAAATATTCCGATGAATTGATAATATCCACCTTCTTATTTTAAAGTCGGTTAAAAAAAAATTTTAATGGGAGTGGCAGCGGAGTGATGAAGAAAAACCTTTGCTCCGATGCCAAGAATGATAGAATACAAGATTGCACATTCTCGGCGGCGATGTCATTTCTCGTGTAAAAGTACACAAAGCCGAAGAGGAGGATAAGAGAAAATGTTAGAAAAGTCAACTTTCTTTTAATATTTCATTTTTCGATAGGAAACGTTTTTTTTATTGATTTACTTTGTGATGAAAATAAAGGTTTTGTAATAAAAATTAATAAGGAAAGTGTAAAAAACGGTGAAAGAATAGTGAATTTCAGTGGATTTAAAGTTTTTGTGGGCGTTGTTTACTATAAAATGAGAACTGTCAAAGTCGCCAAAGCCAAAGTAGCGGTTCGCGGAATGCCTCGCCTTCTGTTCGCTACATTAGGTTCCGAAGTCCTATTTACTTAATTTCTAAAATCCATTTTTTTTTTTGTTTTTATTATTGTAACTGAAATTAAAATTTGTATTTATGTTTTTCTAGAGAAAACGTGACGGAGTTACCAGCTGTCACCACTCATGCTCATCGCCACCATCATGGCGTCGGACAGGTGAGTTTCCTATTGAGTCGAAAAAATTCAAGTCTTATGCATAACAACAAATAGAATTAAATAATTTAAGTGTTTCGCGAGGAGTGGTTTACGTATTCGTGGTTATTGTTTAGGTTTTCACTTATTTCAATAATGCACTTTGTAATTAAATAAATGAATCGTTTCATTGTCAAAACAAGTTAAGAAAATCACTCAGACAATCATACATACATACATGCCCGGTAAACACATTTGCTCTCACGCACACAAACACGGCAATAAGTATTTGATTAATCTTATAAAAATATAAGACATCTTTATTAACCTAATGATGTTTCTTCTTTGGTCTTTTTCTTCTTTCCGTCTTTTCCTGTGCTAACCTTCAAACGTTTTCTGTGCATTCAAATTGTATTTCATATTGACTAACTGTAAACGTTTATTATTACATTCATATACATTGTATGTATGCGGCTATTCATGGGCACATAAAAACACGCATATATCACACTCACATACTCATATGCACACACATTTACGCACGACCGACTGCCTATATTTTACATTGTTGTACGTTGGTAGTCAAATCTCGGAGATAATAATTCGGGGATATCATCAGTTTTGGCATCTTCGGAATCAAGTGGCCAAATCACACAGCCGGACAACGCAATTGAGGAAAAGGTTCCAGCTGTGGCGCCTGTGTCATCAAGCCATCAAGCCAAGCAGCAGTCTCCTTCAACGGGCGAATCGAACTTCCTGGTACCAAATAAAGAAAGTAACATCGACGAAGAAATAGTTGAGAGCGTTTCGCAGCTGGAATCGGTTATAACCAAAACTATCGAAAATACGAAAAACATCAAAGAGCTCCCTGTTATAGAAGAAGAAGGCGGCGGCGAAGATGTTCCTGTGGCAGTGGAAATTGAGAAAGAATTGGGTATACCGAACACTCTTGAAGAGCTCAATACACAACTCGCCCAATCAAACGATTTAGATACAAATGTCAATTTAAAAAAGAATCAACCAGTAACCTCTACTAGTTCTGGGCATGAGTTAACAACAAGTGACTCAACACAATTACCGTCACAATTTCGCATTGAAAATAACATTGAAAATGAATTTTACTCGTTTGGAGCAGCTGCCAATGTTTCTGTTGAGGCGAATGCTAAGGGTAGGTCAGGCGCTTCTATTGTTCAAAATAAGAATGGACGACTTGGTACTGGTTTTACAAACAAATCTATGCCACCATTGATTTTAAATGAGTTGGAAGTAGCGGCATCAACACCGCCGTCTATTGTGGAATTAGACACTTCGTCGTCAGCAGCGATTACTTTGGAGCCGTTTATGCTCAGCACTACAATTGCAAATCCTATGAATGCTGGAATGGCAAATATTGAAACGGTTTCATTGTTACCACTCTCAGTAAATGAGAGTCAAAAAACCGCGGCAACAACACTATCACCTCTTTCATCGGTAAATGCAGCCGTAGCCGCGACCTCATTATCCGCATCCACGTATTTCACTGCTTCGACCCCTTCTGCGCTTTCATCATCATCATTCTCTGTATCACCTTCGACCGTGTCTTCGACGGCGTCTTCGTTTACTTCGTCATTCGCGCCCCCATCAATATCATCAACAACCACAGCTTCATTAACGACAACAACACCATCCATCACCACACCACCACTGTTAACTAAGGTAAATACTGAGTAGCTGTCATTCATTCTCGTTCTTGAACATTTATACTCTAAAAAAAAAATTGTTTCTACTAAAAATTGTTAATGTAAAAATGTTACATACTTACCTACATATATGTATGTATGTATTTCCACTATCGTCCTGTGTTTTCCTATGGCTCGGTATTTTACGCTAGTATTTTAACTAAGTTTTCCATTTGTGTTGTTGATTATGTATAATCATTCATGAGGTTGAATACTTACTCGGCAGATTTGTAATTCATTTTAGTTTTATATGCATAAGTAAGTGTATTTTTTACGAAATTTGCTCTTTGGCGACATAGTAAATCTACAGCTATGATTTTATGAGTTGTTATTTCTCTGCTTTCCAAATTTCCATACATATATTTTCCATATTTGTTTGGATGACTTTATTTACATATATACATATGTACATATGTACTAGTCCGGTCGAAATTCAAGTCAATGCTATTTAGTTTTTGACACAACTTGGCACTCGATATTTACAATGAGGCTGATATTATTAGATATATCGAGGGTAGGTAACTATGTACATATCGTCGGTGGTATGGTCTACGTCAAGTAGTACCCTTGGCACTTGGATGGTATGTTACCTGCACCGGAATGCATCTGAAAATCGATACACTCTCATAAACTTATGACAAAACTGTCTTCCTTTGGCTGTTAAATATGAACGGTTATAAGAGGCGATCAGATACGGGTGACGGAGTCGGAAGGTAATGAGAAAGCGGGTCATCTTGCCAGACTGGCTGCTGTCTCGATCTCGATAGGACCGGAGCCCTTTCTTTCAATAAAGGAAGCGCTCGGGAAAGAAAACACCAGGCTAATGGAACTGCATTGGCATAATACCATTGGACTTCGTCAATCAAAAAGATTACTAGGAGGGTACAATCTAAAAAGATACAGGATACTCATGGGCCTCCATAGGGAGAAACTAAGGATCATTAAAGGGCCACTGCAGGTTAGGAGGTCACTTGCCAAGGAGACTTCATTACACCTCCTTCTGGAGTGTGAAGCCGTAACAGAAAGAAGTGAGAGGAGCATAGGGCTTTTATGCCCAAGAGATGAGCACATATACTCTCTACCCCTGGGATCTGTTCTGAAATTTCTAAAGTCTCTAGGGGCTAGTTGAGGTACTGTGAATCATGGTTGCCATTTTGGCAACCGTTTTTGGCACATTTTTTCTAGTTTGGTACACTGGTACACAACTTTTGGATTTGGATTATTTTTAAAATCGTACAAAAATAGATAATTACACAGTGTTAGTAAAAAGCATAAAGTAGAAATACCTGGGAAGTTATGTATATTTTTGGATAGGTCTTTTCGAGTAAAACCAGAATCCAAATAAAAAGTTTGCCAAACACCCCCAAAATCTTGGTTTACCGTTAAAAATGCAGTTTTCGTACTTTTGCGCACTTATAAGCCTGTAACTTAGTTCATTATGATCAGAGCTTCGGTTTATTGCCGGGTTTAAAAAGAAGAAACTTGGGCCTTTCGAATGATATTTATGCGAATAAAGAAACCTTATGAGATCTGTGTGTATTTACCCAGCAAACGCATTTTTTTAACTTATTTTTTCGCCTTTTTTAATTTTGGTAAGGTTTTTACGCACTTTTTCGTAAGAAAACCATACTAGTCCCAAATTGATTGTAAAACCAAATTTAATAACGAAAAAACTAGTGTTTATTTTAAAAAATCGGATGCAAGTTTACTGAGTTATTTAACTTTTTATGAAAACAAAATTTTTGCAAGAATGTTATTTTTGACCCTGCTACTCAAAACTGGTTTCTTAACAGTTAGATATAGAAAAATGTATACATAAATGAGCATCATGGTACAATAATTACAGGTATTGTCTTCCCAGAGAGCGCATATTCCGATCTGCCTTATTTGAAAAACATCATTGTTGCCCACACTAAAAGGTTTACCGCTAGGGAAAAGGGATATTTCCATACCCCATATACCATATAAATATCTTCGCCTGGGTAAAAGATTGTCGTATGTTAATTTCGGCAGGTTGTGGGAAATCGCGATTGAAGTTTGGAATAGAATTTCTCAAAAACGCGAAGATGGATTTTCTCCAAAGTCTCTGAAAATGTTACTAGTTCACAAAACTCTTAAATTATTTAATTTTTAATGTTTAATGTTAATTAGCTTTGAGTTTATGAAGGATTTTCTTTAGTAAAATTTTGTCGTAAGCGTCATTTGTCCACAATTTGGCAGCCATTTTGTATGAAATACGACATCAAAATTTTGATCAAAATTTCTACCAAATTAACGACACTTTTTACTCAATATCTCGGAAACTAACGGAGATATGCAAAAATGGGGAACACCATTTCTAAGGTATTAATTAGTTTAATATGACTGCATCACCAACTAAATTTTTGCTAAATTATCGAAAAAGTTGTAGTCAATATCTCGGAAACTAAAGGAGATGTCTAAAAACTGATAACACCAATCGAAAGGCCTTATTTCAAAATATATAACTGCATCTGGAACTAAAAATCGTCAAAATAGCGCTTACGAAAATCGTTTACCCAGGCGACGATATGTTCACGTATTATTTTAAACAAACCTTCTTGCAGAGGAGTTATTTAATTTGCAAAAGCCGAAAAAAACGTGTGCTTAGTAAATAGATTAAACATTTGTATGGCTCACTTCATTTCAAATGATTTTTCATTGGTTTTGAAAAATTATAAAAATGAAATTGAGCGAAAACAAAGAGCAAAGCCAAAGCCAAATAAAAGTACAAGAATCAACATTGAACTGCGTCAAAATGAAAATAAGGGAGCACGAATTTCGATGTGAAGCAAAACTGTCTGGTAATTATTGTACCATGAATGAGCATAATGAAAACAGAAATCGATTAAGCGGTGACTGTCTGTCCGTCCGTCCGTCCGTCTGTACACACGATAACTGGAGTAAAACTTGAGATATCTTAACGAAACTTTGTATGTGTACTTCTTTTCAGCGTATACATTTTTGGAAAATGGGCGTAGCCACGCCCACTTATAATTACATCTGTATACTTGGCACGGTATTGGCCTTACTATTATTGTTATTTTATTTTTTCCTCCGAAACGTTTTTTTATTGTAGCTATTTCTTAGTGAAAGTGTTCGCCTTGTTCATCACTGAACTGGCCCAAATTATGTGGGAAAAAGTCTAAATGAAAATGAAGGAAATTAATTTTTATGGACATGTTAAAACCCATTCAACCGTAAGTATTCAGAAATTCGTTAACAACCGTGACATATTTAGTCGTCGCTTCTGTGGTTTCCAAAGAAATTATTGCATAGCGCTACAAAACACTTCCATGGACGTTTTCTACATAGCTTAGCTTATTCAAAAAGCTCACTTCGCTCATAATTTTACGAAGTTGAGGCCCTAGGAAAATACCTAAAATTCATAAAAAGAGATAAAACCGATGAAAAAGTACTAGATGAGAGAATACAAAATTATTACCTCCTTTTATTTGGCTTCACTTAATTTTTGGAACACCACTTTAAGATGACAAATAGCGTTGCTATTTACATCCATTTTTTTACAATTAGGTGTATTCTCGGAGTCTTGCAAAGCTCTTGGACGGTGCATAGATTGCACGAAAAAGACCGGTTTTCCTATGGGACAGCTTTGCGAACCGTGCACCGTGCAAGGGCTTTGCAAAACTGTGAGAATACCACTATAGTTTCATATATCCTAGCTTTAAATGCAGTGGTTGTAGGATAACATTTTCAGCTTTAACCAATCGGATGTTTAAAACGTTTTCCGGCCTATTTAATGCTGTTCTCGGGATGGCCATACTTTGCATACATAGAAAACTTCAAATTAAAAAAAAAAAGAACTGTCAGCAAAAATTTTTGAGTTGTATGGCTGAAAATAATTTTTTTTTAATTTCTTTTCAGAAAAAGTTTAGTAACTCAGTAAACTTTCGTACGATGTTTGAAAACAAACACTGGGTTTTTTCGCTATTAAATTTAGTTTTACAATTATTTTAGGACTAGTAAGGTTTTCTTATAAAATAGTGCGTAAAAACCTCACCAAAATTGAAAAAAGGCGAAATAAGTATAAAAAAAAATGTGTTTGCTGGGTAAATACACGCAGATCTCTTAAGGTTTCTTTATTGACATATACAGTATTGGCCAATACAATAGCACCCCCATTTCAAAGTGATATTGTTTGCCACTCATGTTTATTTATTTATTTTTAAGAATTTTCAATTAAAATACAGTTCATTCTCTCACAAAACTCACATAAACTCAAGTTTAAAACTTTTTAAAAGACCGCAAAAAAGCCCAACAAACTTTCCCTTAAATTTCAAACTTTTTTCTCAGAAGCGGTAGAATTTTTTTAAATACACAGTTGTATAGTTCAAGTGGCTAAAAATTACCGTTGATTTTTTAGAATTTTTTTCGCCGAGGATGTTGCGGGTTTCTGCCATATAAAAATAAATTGTGTTTAGTCGTTATATGGAAGCAAATGAGACAAAAAAAATTCTAAAAAATCAACGGTAATCTTTAGCGACTTGAAACTTGCACATTATTGGACAAAATTGAATGCGCTATAAAACTGTGTACTCAAAAAAATTCCAGAGCTTCTGAGAAAAAAGTTTGAAATTTAAGGGAAAGTTTGTTGCACTTTTTTGTGGTCTTTTAAAAAGTTTAAAACATTGGTTTATATGGGTTTTGTTGGAAAATGAACCGTATTTTAATTGAAAATTCTTAAAAACAAATAATTAAACATAAGTGGCAAACAATATCGCCTTGAAAGGGGGGTGCTATAGATATGTCCAATACTGTATGTATATCGTTCGAAAGGGGCTGTCTGGCAAATTTCATATTTCGATTCTGGTTTTACTCGAAAAGACCTACCAGAAAATATACATAATTTCAAAGGTATTTTTTATTGTCGCACAGTGTTATTACTTACATACATCAATTTTAATAAAAAGGCTGATAAATGAACTAACAAATTCGCACACTTTTAAAATGTATATTTGATACATGTTTTGGTCCACAAAAAATTAGGTAAGTGGCTGTGATGACCTGAGGGCACAATAGACCTGCTGGTCGCAGTGCTTTATTCAAGTATCTATCTTTGTGCGCATTTTACCGTTTTTTCGTACATTTCTCAGGTTATTAATTTCGTTATTAGTTGAAAGTGGAGTTTTCTTCATTCGCCATGTAAGCAGATAGAACGTAGTTTCCGAAAGCTCGATTTTTAGAAAGTAAAACTGCTTTCGAAACTCCAATTACATACAAGGTGACAGACTTTTCAAATCCAGTTGTACTTGTCTCGTCTAACATCTCTTTTTTAGTTTATTTAATTACAACAGCAAATTTAATGAATGTATGTACATATGTATCTCTCTGTTCATATTCACCTACATAAATATGTGTATGATTATTCTAAATGTGACAATATTATATTTGTAATTTACAAAATCACGTATTACTGGCTGTCTGTCTGTCTATTATATTATGCGTGGATGCCACAATGCAGCAACAGCAAGTGCTACAACAAACACAACGCCACCAAACAGTAAACCAATCTACGAATTCATTTGAAAAGTTTGCGTTCGCTCCATCGACTCCAATAAGTGGTGAATATTCGGAAGATCGCCAAAAAAGTGTTTCAGAAAGTGGGCAAAATGTTTCCGCTATGCTTACTACACAGAGGTTGCCATCTTCAGATACAACTACAGCGCAAAGCATGCGGAGTGAAAGCGATGCCAACGAATCCGGTGCGTACACAGAAGCCGGTAAACCCTTTGAATCACCAACAACAACGTCAACTTTTATGACAACGTCAGTTAGCAGACATATCAAAAAGGTGAAAACCCTGCTAATAAATCTAAATGCCGTATATTGTACATGAAATCGCTATGTTGCGGGGCGTATTCATCAAAAGTTAAAAAAATAAAAAACAAAACAAAAAGAGCAATCAAATTTGAAAGCTCACAATCGTGGAGTGTGCAATTTTAAGAAGAAAATAAACCCAAATCAAAATAGTTGAATGCATGTGTGAAGACGAAACACATTTGGTTAGCACCTAATATCCAGGCTACACCTGTGCCATCCTACCCAGTCCGAACACCCAGCCACCACCCACCACCTGCATGTAAAAACATATAGCAGTGCATCGTTCATTATTTAGCGAATAAATTGGCGTCAAAATGAAATTCAATGGCCTACATACAGTCGACTTTCCTTCGTTGACTGCTGTTTTGCTGTTTTCTTTTTTCAGATTTACATATAACTGAACTTCGTTAATCATCACATATTACTTTTGCACATTCACACCTCATAAAGTTGTTAATTGTCTTACTGTCTGTTGCATGGCTACTAAATTAAATCGTAATTTGTTGTATGTCTTGTACGTATGTATGTATGTAGATATGTACATACACATTTGGGTATGAAAAAACTCCGCTATGTTGAATACTAACCTTTTCGCAATTTCGTAGATATTTACGTAGAGAGTACGGACTTTATAGGAGAAAACAATTTATGTAATGTTTAAGGTACCGTTCTTTTCGTCTGCTGAAATTAATCTCAAATGTTTGTACAATGCTTAAGGTTGGGTATGTTTAGGGGAACTACTATTGTATTAAAGAACGAATATCTCAATAATTTTTCTCTTATCATTTAATGTTTAATATAAAGGAAATGGTTGCATGCATATTTCAATTTCAATTTCATCTTCCCTTAAATAAGCTATAGAAACTTATTCCGTTTATTTCTTTTCAAAAAACATCTTCAAATCGCAACACTAAACAATCAACGAATCGAAATCAGGATGACAATGAGACGAGCACACTACTGCCAGCACAAGACTCCAGTCGCACGGTAAGCTGCAATATAAAATATACATATTTGTGCTAAAAAACAAACTCACGACATTTCTCCTTCACAATATTTTTTAGTTACAAATACCTTTAATATTAGTATAAAGTGTAATTGTGAAAGACTTAAAAAATTAAACGTCCGTGGCGATGTCGCGTACCACTGTGACATGTACACAAAAATTAAATTTTATACTCAACCGTTCCATAATTTCCAATACTTTTAGTCGCACTCCACAATTGACCAGTACAGTAGCTCTCCCACAACTACGATAAGTTCATCAACAACTTCAACGTATAGTACGACACCCACAACAGTGAGTGAAGCTATTTCGCCCTCTGCTGGCTCTGGCGATTACGTTGAAGCTAAAGTGGAAAACACGCCGCCGATGATTCGCACTCGCTTGCAGAAGTTCGCTGTAACATCTGGGAAAGCCTTCTCGTATTCGGTGCCGCAGGATACCTTCTTTGATACCGAGGACCTTACAAATCTGCGCTTAGATTTGACAGACAAGGATGGACGCGAATTAAAGGCCTCATCTTGGCTGCAGTTCAATCCCGAGACACATGTCCTTTATGGACTGTAAGTATGAATTATTCTACGCTTTATATCTACATTATAATGAAATTGATTCGCTTGTTTGCTTGTAGGCCGTTGGACGATTCTGTATCGAAATGGCAATATCGGTTATCGGCAACCGACTCCGGCAACGAGTCTGTAACGGAGACTCTTGAGATATCTGTCCAGCAGCATCGCGGTGTACGCACTGTCAACCACGAGATAAGCATAACTGTAAAGATCAATGAGAAAAATATGCACAACATTGATTGGCAGCTAAAACTGATGCGCGGTTAGTAAATTGAACGTTCGTTTTTATTTGGAGATAAATAAGCATTAATTCGCTTTTCTGTTTTCGTTTTAGATGTTGCTTCAACTTTGGGCGATGAAAACACCAACTGGATTGTGGTGCGCGAGATTCGTCCAATGCCGCAGGACCCGAATACGGCCACTTTTGTGTATTTCAACGAAACGTTTCCCACCAGCGAATGCCCAGAGGCAGAACTCAATAAATTAGTGAAGCGTTTGGATGCAAGTCGTTTGAGTGATTTGGTGTATCCCACATTGAGTGTGAAGTCCATAACTGGCCAGTTAATTGGTTCCTGCCAAAAAACGCATTTAACTAAGCCGAAGCCCACAACTCACATATCAACTAATGTACCTCCACTACCCCGTAATCAAGTGGATCGTGTCAATGCTACTGTTGGTCATTTGCTTGTTTTCAAAGTTCCGAGTGACACATTCTACGACCCCAACGACAACGAGCAACTAACGTTGACGCTAAAAACAAAAGACCACAAGGAATTGAATCCTAGGCATTGGTTGCAATTCGATTCGAAGAATCAAGAGTTCTATGGCATACCAAAGAGTGGGGATGCTGGTTCAGAAGAGTACTTGTTGGTCGCCCAAGATGCTGGCGGGCTTACTGCAACAGATGCATTGGTGGTAGTGGTGAATCATGCTCCTAAAAAGGAGTTTAGTGTCTACTTCAAAGCGTACCTGGCAATTCGACATGAGCAATTTAATGCCGATCTTCAGCGAAAATTTGTAGAGCGTGTTGCTCATCTGTTCGGTGACTCAAATACACAATATGTGCAAATTCGATCGGTGACGACACATCACGACTCAGACAGTACGATTGTTAACTTCTATAACACGAGTTTGTACAAGTCGCATAATCGTTGTCCTGAAGAGGAAATTGAGGCAGTTCGCAGCGTGTACTTGGTTAAGGATCATATGGTACGCGACCATGTTAAAAAAGTGCTTGGACCTGAATTAAATCTTACAAATGTTCAACCGTTGCCATTGGGCTTATGCCATCGTAAGTTTCAATTTATAAGTTGCGTTTCGGAAATGTTCTTAAAAGTTGTTCACACTATCTATTATATTTAGCTCAAACGGATATTATACATCGCGACTATGTACCCACGAAGACGGATCAGCCAACGCTGAAGTCCAGCTTCAGTGACGAGTATTTGTATACAATAATACTTCCGGCCGTGATTATAATCAGCATGATTATAATCGCTTTGCTTATTGCTTGTTGTCTGCATCGTCGTCGTCGAAAGAGCGGCAAAATGGAGCTCGGTAAGGATAACTAAAAATTTTCCTATTCATTAAAGTTAAAAATTGAAAACGGTATTGGAATATTGTTTACGATTCGCTGCTAAAATAAGCCCAATAATGTTCTTATTTGTGGATTAACGGGCTACATTTTATTATAGGGCGCTAGAAAAACTCCACTCCAAAATATAGCAAAAGTCAAAAAAGTTAACGAACAGATAACTTGAAATCCTGCCACTAGACTGCCCAGCGCGTGTTAAGATGTGGTGGTAATTTTGGTCAGACCCGTGCTTTTTTCATTGTCTTTCTGTTCTTTATATAGCGCAATAACCGCTGAGCGATATTTTCATCGTAAACTAAGTATGTTTCTATATTTCTGGCAAAAACTGATATAGGTCGTTGTCCTATTGTAATACATATTTTAACCAAACCAAATGTTTCGTTATATCTATAGTTTCGTTATGTTTATAGAATATCAAAGCCTCAAATCAACGAAAAATGCAAAATTTTGACAAAAATTCATTTTAAGTATAGTTTGGTTTTTATTTAACGGGACTTTAACCGTCAACATATTCAGAATTCAGTATGTAAAGGCTTTTGAGTCGACACTTCGTTATGAGCGGCTTTTTCTAATCAGTGTTGCCGTTTTAGTCCTTTGGTGGATAGATTTAGCTACCACATACTTTTTTTGGCCACATAAATTTAAAATTGCCCCTAGCCCTTTTTTTAGCCCTTTGGAGAATTTATTCATACTTGGCATGAAAAAGTTGTATATGTTTAATTTGATCTCATTTTTTTCATTTATGTAAGAGACGAATATGTAAACTACCCAACAAGCAAAATAAACTTAAAGAAAGTTTTTTTTAAGTTTTCAATTATAAACATTAAGCTTACAAAACGTTGATTTTTTGTTTATAAAACGCTTGAAAGTAAGCGTAATATAATCGAAAAGGAACATTGGTTATAAGCGTAGAAATATAAACTTGTAATAAATGTTCAAAAGAAAGCTTTTTATAAGCGTAAAAGTGTAAACTTATAATAAAGGTTCAAAAAAAGTTGTTTATAAGCGTATGAATATAAACTTACTACAAATTTTCAAAAGAAAGCTTTTCATAAACATTTTTATAACCCTTTATTTAAAGATATTAAAAGAAATGCGAATTTTCGGCGGACTCATCTACAGTCGCGAAAATATAAATAGGGAATAGACATTTTAGCATACAAATTCACGATAACACACAAAAATTAAGCATAAAAAAGTTAATTATTACATCTTGTTGCGTGCTTGCAATTACATGCTGTTATCGGCAAATTGGAAAAACGATGCAGCTATATATTCCGCTTCATCGCCGCCATTCTCATTGATGAACTTTTCTGAAAAAAATTTTATACATTTTTAATAGAATGTTAAACTAAGAAAGGATAAGGAGAACTCATCATTTGAAGACTCGAATGCTCCACCGATTAGCGCAGCGGGTCCTGGATTGGATTTTTTTTTACCGCATCGTTTTTATTTAATTTTTTCTTTTAATAATATATATTAAAAAACGTAAACACGTCACTTACGATTGAAGAAATGTTATATTTACTTCATGTCGTTGGCATTTGCATTTCATTTATAAGTTTAAGTTATTTATAAACATTCGCTCTCAAAACTTATTAAAGGTTTATTTGAAAAAACTTTTAATAAGCTTAATATTAAAAATGTTTATTTAACGCTTATTATAGCAAACTTACTTTAAGTTATTTTTAAAAACATTTACTGAAATGCTTGTTGGGTAAGAAAGACTGATATATATACATACATATCTATATGTATTGTATATTCCTTACGTTTTTATACATACATACTGTAAAAGTGTTAAGGCTGTTAACTTATCTATTAACGATTTAACTATAGTTTAAAGTAGATAAGTTTACTGCCCTTAATATACTTAATTTGTTAAATGGCCCATTAATTCGTTTGACCGTGTATGTTCTTGGGTGTGATTATACCAGCTGCTGGTGTCGTTAGTGGTGAAATGAGTTCAATTTTCTAAGTAAAAAGTATTTTGGCGGAAATTTCTTGCACAATATAAGTCAAAGCCGTGTTTGTGGAAGATTAAGTTCACGATATTGTAGTTGTGAATTTAAAAAAAAAAACAATCTTTCAACAAAATGGTAGAAAAATTATGAAATTTCGGCTGAAATCATTTCGATGTTTCCTCGGCCTCATTTGTATACAAAAAGGTTTTTGGTTGGATAAAATATTTGCTTTTTTCCAGAGTTCATTGTTTTTCTATACCATTACTTATTGAAAATGTTTGCGTGTATACTTACAAATGTATATGTACGTAAAAAATTTTAGCTACCATTTTTAGCCACCACGACATTTTTATAGCTCTTTTTTAGCCCTTTAGCGCGGCAACACTGTTTCTAATGCCCAAAATTACTTCGTTATATCCATAGATCATTGTTGTGTAGAAAATTTTGCAGCAACGAGGTTTTTTCAGGGGACTCAGCAAAAACTTAGTTATATTGAGTTTTTCGTTTTATCAAGGTTCTCTATATCGAGGTTTTACTGTTATAACATGCAAGTTTTACACAATTGAAGCATGATAGTATTCATTATTAGCCATATTCAAGATGTGGCAGTCCTTTAGTAAATAAGCCATACGTATCTAGTATGAATTTTATTTTATCTAGAAAGTTTGCTTTCAATGAAATGATAGCTGGAAAAGTGCAGTTGATTTTGGTGTATTTAGTTTTTCTCGTGGCGGAATATAAAATCCTTTTACTATATATATTTTTTTTTATATTCAAAAGTTCCATGAATGTATAAAGTATATATATTTTTTCTGTTTTTTAGGTGATGAGGAGGAGCGTAGATCATTCCGAAAGAAAAATATACCGGTAATTTTCCAAGATGAGTTGGACGAGAAGCCTGAGATCGGCAACAAAAGCCCAATTATATTGAAGGACGAAAAGCCACCATTGCTGCCACCTTCTTACAACACCTCCAATATGAATGGTATGTATCGGTTTGTTTGTACCCATATGTGTGTACATCATTATAACTACATTGAGTGTATACAAATAATCAGGGCTATCACAGAATCCATCGTAGCTTCTAATCCGAATAGCTACGAACGTAAATTCGACATTTGTAGAGAGCCTTCATTGAATCCGTTCGTAATGAAGATTCGTACAGATACTCTAACGACGAGTTTATGCTGTAGGAACAAAATTTAAAATCACTGAATCCTAATGAGGTTGTTCACACTTGCCTGGTTATTAAGTTATCTGGTCAATAATTATTATGCTTATTTTATTGTTGTAAACTGAATAAAAACTATACTTTATTACTACTTTATTAGGAAAGAAGTCTAATTACTTTAATATCACAAAAATTAATAAAAAAATATATATTTTTCTCTTTAAAATGATAAAATCTAAACTAAAGGGAAAAATTAAAAAAGAGAACCAAAAATTAACTAAAAATAAAAGAAAGAAAAAGCTCCGCTCGAATTCGGATCTCTCAATTGGCAGTCTAGTGTTTTACTCACTCGGCCATTGTGACTTCTGGGGCAGCGTGAGCAAAATGGCATACGTAAATGTCTATTATTTCTTTTGCACTAGCTAATTTCGAATGAACATTCGAAGCTGGCAACGATATTTTCGAGTTCACTCGGATTCAGTGATAGCAATTTTTATCGTATTCGTAGCAGGCATTCGAATTCGTAGATTTTCTACGATGGATTCCGTGATAGCCCTCAATACATTTTACGCGTTTATTATAGGTGAAAACGATGTGGATGAATACGTACCACCGCCAGCTGTCGTGGTCGGCGGTCGTGAAGCGAGAGGGAAATCACCAGCCACGCCTTCTTATCGGAAACCGCCACCATATGTTTCGCCATAAATATGTGAAATAAATGTCAAACATTGGAAGAATACAAAAGCAAAAACTTAGTTTGCTAATGCAGCTTAACTTGAAATACTTGGAAACTTTACTACTTAATTCACTACTTATACATTTTTTAGTTATTTAATGTTGTGTAAGCAGGAACAAAAGTGAAGAACGTTTAATACATACTTAAACGGCACAAAAGATAAAACGAAATTACGAAACCGAAGTAAGGATAACGAGCAAACATTCGATTTTGCTACATATGAAACGAATAATCATCTCGCATTGTTGGAACCTATGAGAAAGTTCATATAAATGATTAAGTCATAAACAATCGAATGTGCAAAGTTCTTTCTCAAAATAAAATATACGTAGATATTCATTGAACTATACAATATTAAAGAAAAATTAAAGTAAATTACAATGCTCTAAGGTTTTAAGAATTTTCTCTTTAAAATTACTCTATTGTTCGTCGTTTCCCCGAAAACAGTGATGAAAATTCTGCGTTGCAGATTCTTAGAAGCTCTTGCATTGTACTATTTACCACTAATAAGGGAATAACTTATTAAAATGTTAAGACATTCATTTCGCAGAAAGAACAGCAATTTAAAGGAGTGAATCATTTGGATTACAACATTACACATGAAAATCTTGCTTAAAGGAATGTATTGGACATAATGATCGTTTTCTTTCGTTTTAAAGTTTTGCTTCAAGCGCTTCCGTTATAGCGAAAAACACTATCCCACTGGTCGGGGGTTCAAAAAAATATTTACTAGAATCAGAAATAATCTAAGGATATTGAGGTAAGATGTCGTTATGTAATCAAAATAAGAACGTGTCACAATCATATAAACGTTTGTATTACCTAAAACTTTTTCAATAAACTATACAACCGTAATGTTGTACGCAAGATAATCGCTCATGCGTATTTAAAAGCAATTTCTATCATATATGTATATGTATATTAAGATTAAAGGGAATAACAACTCAGTGCATAAAAAACTATGCACACAAATTGGTTGCATATCACTATCCGAATGTGAAAAGGAGCCAAGTAAGCGTTTTTAAATTGAGATTTATTTTGTATATTTAATAAAAAAAAATGTAACGAATATTTAATATACCTGCATATCTGCAAAAAGAGTCAGGATCCCATTTGTCAACAGACTTGCGTTAAGTCTTATTATTTCCCATTGTTTACTAAACTTGACAATTTTCGCTGAACAGATAAAAGACCTTTTCACCTTCTGGTAGCGATGCGTCCTTTAGATGGGTTAATCAACAAAGAAGCTAAACTCGAAACTCGTTTTATATATTTTTATACATTATTTAAAAAAATGTAATAAATCATATAAAGCGATACATGTTCAGTATCTGTTATTGAAAAAATTAGTAATAGACTATTATTTGCCGGCATATAAAATATTATTTGACTGCTTAAAGTAATGAAATTCGACGACTTTACATACATATGAAAATTGTTTACAATTTCATTACGTTTTATCAATGGTTTGTTTTCTTCAATTAGCACTTGACTGAACGACAATCACAATTCCCTTCAAAAAGTAAATAATTTTCATTCAAAAATGAATTTTTGTACAAATTATGTGAACTTTTGAGTATTGCAGCTAGTGCGTAAATGATGATTTAAAAACGCACTCTTAATATATAAGCAGCTGTTAAAATTTGTAAAATTATCTTTTATGTACACAGTTTTATTTGTATTATTATACTTACACTTAAATAATTTTCATATTTGCATACCTTTATATACATACATACATACATACATAAATAATAATAAACAAGTTTATGTAGAACTTTAAGATTAACTTAAAACGATTGAATTTTTTTTATACTTGCTTAGTTGCAATCCAACATCTCGAAAATAATCCGTCAAATGCTTGCGAAAAGTAACATTTCAAACGAAAGTTGTAACAATAAAATGCCAAAGATAAAAGACATTGTAATTTAATTTCGCCATACAAATTGAATAGGCATACTACATATCTTAACAACAAGTCTCTCTCTTAAACCAATCAGTTATTACATGGATTTGTTCGAATTCATTTGGATTCCTCATTAGTTGTCGCTATCTGCTCTTGAGCCTTTTATTATCACATTGTCATTTAAAATTCTAAGCAAAGGCTGCCCAGAAATCACTGTAATCTGTATATCTAATTTTGTTCAAGTGACATTTGTTACGGCTCTTAACTTCCATTTTCGCTTCATAAAGCATTAATTAATTAAGGAGTGTGGTGGAACATATTTTAAATCAAATATCATGAATGCATATTCATTACATGTATATGGGTATATTTTGCAGCTTTGACACAATATTTAGACGCCAGAAGCTTCCATCCAAATAAACGCAATTAACTTAGAAGGAATAAAAAGAAATTAAATGAATAAAGCATTTTTTAAAAAGAACTTACATATATGTACGTGAGTTAAAACTGAAACAATCTAACATATTTTATAACAAAGTAAAAATAAAATAAATATGTAAAAAAATATGTACTTTTATTGATGTATGTATTGAAATGCTCAAAGTATTTACATATCGCTCATTTGCTATACGACTATAATATTTCAAAACAAAACCGAGATATTTACTTATATACGGACACCCGTAAAGTTTTACATTTACTTTCGAAATGAAGAAAATAAAGCGACACATTCTCTTCCCTCGCGGAAATCACGTACACGATTTTAGCACTAAATTTTTACACAAAATGAAGTAAGGTATAACGCGAGTAATTTTGAATCTTTATCTCAAAAATGGCATTTTAAGCGTTGCAGCAGTTTTTAAGTAAATGAGCGATATGGACTAGAATGATATAACCCCGCCATTAGTGCGAATGCTTCTAATTGACTTTTCTTGGATATGCGTTTTATTTAATATTCTGTTTATTTGCAACGGATACAGCCACACACATCAAACAACACCGCAAGTATTTAAACACTTTGTTGCTTCCATAAAGGCTGGTAATTAATCAATTATAATCAGAGCCCTTTTGATGGATGATGATAAGCACGTATGCATAGTGTATGTATGTATGTACCTTCTGACTTTGTAAAATATTTTTCATAGACTACATACATACATATGTATGTAAGTATAATAAGTGTATCACAATCTGGAGTTGTGTACATGCTTTCATATGCATATTTCGATGAATTCACAAAATTTATTTACGCACTGTGGCCATCCATGCACGTGCCAGTCTATATGGACTTTAATACAAAATTTGATGTTTACAATTAAGTACGTGATTTATAAAACATTTCATTAAGTCAATATCTACCCACCTTCATTCGCGCAGAGAAAACTAAAATTAGAAATACTGCATACATACATAAACGCCAAAATATGCAACTTTTACCCCGCACGATTTCAACATGAATATACCGAGCCCTAACCGCCAAAATAACGTAAGCGACATTTTTTTCAAAATTTTCTTTTTGATGTAGAAATATTCCTAGAGCATCTAGATGCATTTCTGCATCGAAAATAAAATTTTGAAAAAAATGTCGCTTACGTTATTTTGGCGGTTAGGGCTCGATACTATCTATTCGTTCACAAAATTGTTGAAGTTGCCTATAACTTCTTCGAATTGCTTACCTGTTTGCGCACACTGTACTCGTATTATCTATATGAACCACCGTCGGAGTTATCAACCCAGCCATGTTATCTAAATTCAATCGCACCAAGGAGAATACTTGAACAAACAAAATAAATGTAAACAAATACAATAATTATATATAAGTACGTAAGTAGCCGAACAAATTGACACACGAATGACTCTAGAAACACATCTACGATTGCAGGCAGAAAAATAAATATATGTAGTTATTTGTAGCATATATGTATGTATATCGTTTATTAATTCACGAAGTCCCTAACCAACAAATTTTTTATTTTGAAGGAGAAGCAAAAAGCATAAAAAGAGTATCAACAATGGGTAGGCGTTTTTTAAAAAGTGGCATGTAACTCCGTTGTTTTTAGCACTGGCACTTTAAAATTTTTACTGAAGGTGTATTTTAATACATTCTACTAAAATGTGTGTAAAAGAGTTTGGTTGGAGTTAGCGCCTTTGTAAATTAATGTAGCGATATGTATTATTGCATATGTATGTACACACATCCTACTTAGTACATGCATGCATACATATGTATATGTATGTATATGTAGCAAACTAAGCAAATAACACGTAAATAATAATGAATGTGAAGGAAGAAGCGTTGACTGAAAATGTCAAATTTTATTTTAATTGTAATGCGAACAATGCGGGTATTAAAAAAAAAACGTCGTGCTATATAAAATCACACATGCAAACCCCCATACGACATATGTATGTATGTATATTAATATTATTAGACAACCACAAATATAAAAAAGGAAATGACTATAACAAAACGAGGGATTGTCTATAAACGACAGGAAACTTTCAAAAAGAGTATTGTAGCAAACCGAAGTTAAAATTCAGAAATTCCAATGTCATATTGTATCATACTATTATTGTACTTGCATATGAGATTGAATACATATGTATATACATATGTATATTGTGTAAGTTCGTGTATGTTGTATACAAGAAAATTTTGTATGAGTAATAATGTATTAAATATAATACGTGTAGTGGATTGGCAACTAAAAAACTATTACATTACTGGATTTGCATCAGTGAGAAGAGTAATTAATCGCTTTGAATTTTGAAGAGAGCCAATACTAAATATTTATATTTTGATAAATTTAAATAAATAAATAATTGCCCAAAATAAAATATTTTTCAATAATTGCAGAAAAATGGGAATTTCGACGCTCAAAATATAAAGAAGTTCTGTCTCGCGGTTTTCAAAAGATGCGCGGACAGGATGGTTGTTAGTACCCAGCACACACAGTGAAAATAATAATAATAAGTAATAATAGTAATAAGTGAGTATAATAGTGAAATTGCTTTCCGCCTGTAAGTATCCCTCAATTTTTTTTTTGTCGAAATCTTATTCGGCACTCACGTCACTGCCGATAGTTATAATTTGGAGGAGGTAGAGAGAATTAGTATGTTCGATTAGATCTCCAGTGAAAAATAGCCAGCAGCAACTTGCAGAAGAGTAACGAGCGATTCGCTCTCAAATTGGAAAATATCCAAAAAAAAGTATGCAAACGCAAAATTAGCAAAAACTTGTAAGTTTTAGGTACAGCTGATTGGAACTTTGTTTACATACAAAGTTATAAATAAGAAAACATGAAACGAATATAAATTAAAAGTTTGCCTAAAATTATTTGCTAAGCAAACGTAAAAAAATGAGTATTTGCATTCTTCCCAAATAGTTGGAGTTATAAGTTATAAGTTATTTTAAACGTAAAAATTATGATTCAATAATACAAGGTTAGATAACACTGGATCACATATTCTAATTTTGGATTTTGTTCTCCAGACGCCAATATCCAATTTCTATGTAGAATTGCTCGGCGATTCCGAAATTCGGGTTAATTTTTTTTCTATGGATACGTTTTCGAGATATTTGCGATTTACCGTTATTCAGCTTAAAGCAAAAAAATTGGTTACTTTTAATCACGTATATCTTACGAACCAATTTAAAAAATACGGCAAATGAAAGCCAATGAAATTCTCCATAAACCGTGTATACATCACTTTCCGATAGGGCTTATAGTTTCTAAGTTGTAAATGAAAATCCGCAAAAGATTTTTCGTATGAAAATGAACAGGAAAGAAGGTTACTCATACGCCACGTACACCCGAGTAACACGCTTTATTGCTCGTATTTCATACAAAAAAATCTTTGCGAATTTTCATTTACCAGTCATTATTTCGCATTTATCCATCGATTTTCTTCTTCATCGATTTGTTTTATTGATTTTTTCATTAAAAAAATAAAAAAAGCTGGAATAATTAATTAATTTATCATAAACAGAACAGGCTTTAGTACAAATGCGAAATATTTGGCACAGAACCTGTTATTTTATAAACTTTTCTTCTGTTAAAGTTTGATTTTTTTTTAATGTTTTCATTAAAAAATAAAAAAAGAGCTGGAATGATTAATTAATTTGTCACATACTAACGGGTGATTTTTTTGAGGTTAGGATTTTCATGCATTAGTATTTGACAGATCACGTGGGATTTCAGACATGGTGTCAAAGAGAAAGATGCTCAGTATGCTTTGACATTTCATCATGAATAGACTTACTAACGAGCAACGCTTGCAAATCATTGAATTTTATTACCAAAATCAGTGTTCGGTTCGAAATGTGTTTCGCAAACCCAATTGCTGCGAACGGCGACGAATCGACATTTCACGGTCTTCAGCAACACTCTCAGAAACAGACGCAATATTCTCTTCTGTACGCACTGTACGCATTCGTGTGGTTGGTTTAATGTCCAATAAAGTAAACTGAGTGCGAAACTTGGTCACAATCGCATTAATTGTTTGCTCACTTGGTCGATTATGTAGACCATAAATCGGACGTAAAGCGAACCGAACACTGATTTTGGTAATAAAATTCAATGATTTGCAAGCGTTGCTCGTTAGTAAGTCTATTCATGATGAAATGTCAAAGCATACTGAGCATCTTTCTCTTTGACACCATGTCTGAAATCCCACGTGATCTGTCAAATACTAATGCATGAAAATCCTAACCTCAAAAAAATCACCCGTTATAAGCCCTATCGGAAAGTGATGTATATACGGTTTTTGGAGAATTTCATTGGCTTTCATTTGCCGTATTTATATTACGATTTTTAATTTGGTTCGTAAGATATACGCGATTAAAAGTAACCGATTTTTGCTTTAAGCTGAATAACGGTAAATTGCATATATCTCGAAAACGTATCCATAGAAAAAAAAACATAACTCGATTTTCGGTATCACCCAGCAATTCTACATAGGAGTTGGATAGTGACATCCATAGAACTTTTTTGCTGTAAACCAGTGTAATTATTGACAGCGGCGGTTTGACACTCCCTTACAAAATGTTGCATTTACGAAGGACGGAGAAAAGGGAAGAATGAAATCCCTTGGTTCGAAAATGGTAGTAGAAAAGTACGCAAAGTAGGCAATTAGTGGTGAAATTCCTTTTGTAAATTCTAATGTATTTGCAGGAAATCTGGCATTTTAAATGAAATGTTGAACGAAATATTAATATATATACGTGAATTACATAATTTATGTGCTATTTAGCTGTATAAAAATTGCAAAAGGACTCAGAATTAAAATAAAGCTGCTATGAGATTTATGTAAAAATCCAATTTAAAAACACTATGTTTTCATCAGTTAAATGTGCTTCATAACCATATATACAAATAAACATATTGCACAAAAGCTTATACTTCTATTTCACACCAAAGCTACACTTTTTCCCAAGTAAATTTGCAAAGAAGCAACACGGTGCCACTGCAAAGGTAGCGGTGCGAGAGAGACAAGTTTTTTTTGCGTACGCTAACCCTAAATTTCGATAAATTGTGATAATTGTCAATAATTATCAGCTCTTCGAACAGACTAAATTTCGTTTACTTGGGAACCAGCATTAACACCGCTAATAATAGGCTGCATTTCTTTATCTCCCAGAAATAGTCAGATATAGTCCGAAGTAGTGATATTTAATTCGAAAAGCGTTTCTTAACTTGAAAATGGCAGCAGAAATGAGAGAGCAACTATGACTCTCTTCGGACTGAGTAGTCAGATTTAGCCAGAAGATTTTTTGCTGGCAAAATCTTTAAAAGTGTCAAGCTCAACTGAATTTAAATAAACGGAAATTAAAGAATAAACGAAAAGTGATTATTAATCTAAAAACTAAAAAAAAGTGAATTGAAAATAGAAGGAGGTAAAAAAATAATTGATATAGTAAGTGTTTATTGTGCTTGTGTGAATGTGTTTTGTAAATATATTTCCATTTTTTTATTTTACAATGCTTTTATCAACTTGCAATGTTGTGTGTCCAGACACTATTTATAGCTATAAAACCTTTACGTTGTAAACATGCTATTAAAAGTCTAGACATCAACCACGTTGCCTGGTATCATATCAAAACTCTAGAGGTCGATGTCAACTCGCCGCAAGTAGTTATATATTGCGCCTAAAAGTATGCACTACATACCCTACAGCGGAAATGGATAACACGCCATTTTTTTAAATGAATTTGATTGCTGCTATACGTATGTATGTGGCGGCTGCTATGGTGTAGTGGTAAGTAGTGCGCGCGCTTCCACTCCGCAGGGCCTGGGTTCAAACCCTGGTCAAAGCAACATCGCAAAAAAATGTAGCGGTCGTCCCTCGGCAGGCAATGGCAAAGCCCCGAGTGTCTTTCTGACACGAAAAAACAGCTTCTCATAAAAATACGATCACCGGTCGGAGTCGGCGTAAAACTGTAGGTCCCTCCGCTTTGTGTGACAACATCAAGGCGCACGCCACAAATCGGAGGAGAAGCTCGGCCGACTTGCATTCGACACGACTCTCGCAATGAGGGTGAATATTTGTCAGTCTCATAGGTTTTTTGAAATTTTGAAATTTTAGCAAAAGTCATAAATAGTTTATGAGATTGAATGAAAAGCATTTATGTATGTATGTGGATATATGAATGACCGCTTAAAATCAATCTCAAATTTGTACTTTCTCTGTAGAAATTTTAGCTCTATGTTATGTAGTTTGACTATTGTCAATTAAATCTATTGCTTTGTATTGCATTCGCTCCGCGTTTTTCGTTTTCAATCTCAATCAATTGTTTATAATGACTTTTGCTAAAATTTCAAAATCAAAAGTTATCAAAACAAATTCTATGGGACTGAGAAATATTATTTTCTAATTTTTAGTCCATTTATAAAAGCGTGGTAATTATAATACGTTAAGTATTTTTGCAAGACAATTTCGAAATACATATTTTTTTTTTTCATTTTACATTTTCCGGTGAGACCTACATACTATATTTGAAAATAAAAAAAAATCTTTAAATTGTTATACTGGAATAATCGAAGTTGTATCTTAGTAAAATTTTATGATCTTTAATGAGCTTAAAATAACTGACATTATGGTGGTACATTAGGGTAATAAGAACTGAAATCTGGTGGGTAAGTATAAGAACGGGGTAAATGCGAAAAATGTAATAAGTTGGCCTCATGTTCTGCAAAAAATCGTGTGTTCGAAAATGCCTTGAAAAATTAGTTTAGTTTTCGGACTTTTTTCTGTTTACCCCTTTGCGACACGCCTTAACCCACTCCAATCAGGACCAAAATTTATATGTGATATCTGTGACAGTGGTATTACCGATTGAGGGCGTGAGACTGAAAAAGATCGTTCATTTGATTTTTTAGGAACACCCTAATGCACATATGGTAAATGAAAAGTGGCTGTAATTGTTTTTTGCAAAAACCAAAGTAAAGTCCAAGAAAAATTTTTTAACGTTTTATTACAATTTCAGTTGAATGATAATTTTCAAATCAAAATGACAACTGACAGAAGCCGCCGTGAGCCGCAATTGTGTTTACTCTGAGGGATTTCACTGCAGCAACTATATAGCTGTTCACTTACCGCCGACCGCTTTAACGTCATCCGCTGTAATTCTGGGTAGAGCTTAAAGCTTTACCTATTTGGCCGCAAAAATGTTTTGTATAAGGAGAACGTTCTTTCTACGTCAACACTGGTGATTGGGGCGTACTTGAAGCAAGCTAGTTCATTGGGATTATAGCTATTAAGCAGGGATCACACCATTTGTAAGTTTGTACAGATTTGTACATTTTGGCAGTTACAGAGTGGTGTCGCCTGGAAATTCTTTTATTCAGCTGAACTAAAATCGCTAAACAATGCCACTATGTGACTACCAGCCGTGAAAAATATACTATTGTGCACAACCTAAACGAGCGAAATTGACAAAAGCGATATTCTTCATTGAATGAGCGCCATATTTAATACCAAATGAAAATTCGTTCGCTCAGCTCTTTCGACTACAGTCGAAGATCGAATGCAACTCATAATAGTGGTCTACGTTTAACTGAACATGTTATTGAAAATGTTTGAAATAGCGGTAAAACCACGATACAAATTTAGTAAGGTAGAACCGTTCTCTCTATTCGTCGGCCATGATATTTTTTTTTTTTAAGTTTACCAGCATTATAAAATCATATAAAACTGAAAATTTAATTGTTCGAAATTGTTGTTGGTTGAGATTGGAAATGAGAATGTGTGTGGGAGTTTGTGAGTAAATTTTTAAATTATATTGCTTGAAAACGTCAAAAATGCCAAAAGGGTCTCTCAGCGGTTCTACCTTACTATATTTTTATCATAAGTAAAATCACGCCTGCTTACTACGTAACGGTAGTTTTCAGAAAAGTGAAAAAATTATATTTAATACGGGCGCCGGGTATTTAATGTTCGGCTTCATCCGAACTTAGACTTCTTTAATTGTTGCTTTTATTTTTCAGCTTATACACTTTTGAAAAACATGCCTACATCTGTTTGTAAAAGTGATACATATCGATCGGTCCTCTGCAATAATGGCACAACTAAAAATTTCATGATTTTGAGTTATATAGCGAATTAGTTTTATAGATATAGGCTTAGTTGTTATCAGTCCGGCGGAGGCGCAGTTTTGCCATTTGTCACAAAACCGAAGTAGCCAGCCCTTAAGCTGGTGCCAGATAAAACTTTGTAGCTTTGCGTGACATTTATAACTTTGCCAGCAAAGCGCCAGACGCAAAAGGTATGCCACAATGAACGCCAAGAAAACAATGTTGTACGGCTTTTTTACTCATCAAAGTTGCTGTGGATTTTAATTATTTTGATTTAAAATTATCAGCAATGTAATTAAGTTTTATGTTTCTGCATGAAAACCCGAATTTGGACGAAACAAAATAAATATTAAACCGGCTGATTGTCAAAGCGCGCAAAAAGATGGGAGTTGACCATCTTTTCGCTTCGCGCTGCCGCTTCAACGATTTATGTGGCATGCTTTGTGCATTTTCATACAATTCATCTTATCTGTCAAAGCGAATCTGTCACGTAAAGCGAAGCAAAAGTTTTATGTGACATCAGCTTTACTACTGAACAGTGGTCAAAACATAAGTCAAAAACTCTCGATAGGTTAGTCATGCTTTTAAGTGAAATAACGACACTTTTCGTATTGTGCCGTTGTTCAGCAATACAAATGAATTTTTTTTTCGTTTAAGTACATAGGAGTTGTTATTTATTCCATATTTTTGCTGTCCAACACTAACTAAATCTTTAGAAAAAGTCTTAATTTGAAGCTTACAAATTTTCCCTACAGAATGACTGCAAATCATCCAGAATTACTACGTTTCCAGACATATTTTTGCTAAATTACTGAAACATAAAATCTTTAATTGGCTCTACTGAAATGTATGAAATTTTGGGTTATGTCGTTGTTGCAGAGGGCCATCGATATGTACATATGTATGCACATACATAATTGTAAGTGTTACGGTAAATTTTTTGTAGCAAATTCACCTTGTGATGCAGCGCTGTGCACAAAATATGTTTATATGTATGTATGTCAAAATACAAAAAACAAAGCCAACACAATAAGCCGGATTATCACCAAGCACTCACGAGTTTTCGCGCTACTTTCAATCTTTCGAGATTTCATCTCTACCAACGGTGCATTTTATAAATATACAGACTTGTGTAGATATCCACATAGTACATACATGTATGTATGTATATGTTTCTACCGACGTGGATTGGAACGTGGTACGAGTATATGTAGAAATGTATGTAAATATACATACGTAAATATTTACACAGATTGGCTGCGAGGTCCACCTCCACTTCTTCCTATAAACTTCCAAGCACTCTTCAAGCCGTCAGTTTTCAGATGTAGCCATTCAAAGTATGTACATATATGTATGTATTAACTACAGTGGAATGCAGACAAGGCGTACTCGAAAGAACCTACATTAAGAAAAAAGTAACATGATTTTTTAAAACAGAGTCGTTTTCGGTTTTTCCATGTTCCATGCGATTTCAAATTGTTGAACAGAAAGAGTATTTATTTCCAAAACAAATGTGAAATTAGCCCTGCAAGCAAAGCTAGCTACTATTGTGGTGCGTTGGCCGCAAAAAAGTCAGACCTGGATACCTCTGCCTCTGCATGTCAACTAATTTGTAACTAACTACTTTTGGACATAAAATAAAACGGGGTATGCATAGTTCTGACTTTGCACATCGATGAGGCGGGTTCGATCCCTGCTGACAGTCCAGAAAAAAGAAGTCTGAAAAGGAGATGTGGTGATCTCCGAAATAGCTGCTATAATTTCTACCGCTTGGACTTTGTTGCTTTTTCAATTTTTCCTAATCTAATAAACAATCGTGGTACAAAGCTCAATAAGAATATCAAAAATTAAATGTTAATAAGCCACAATAACACTGACAAAAACATTCTATTAATTTTTTATTAATTCTAATTTTTTACACTTTTATTTATTAGTTTATTTTCAAGGCAGTTTTTGTATGAGGATTTTTAAATAGAAACATTTAAAGAAAACAAGCTCCCGATTGCGTCTGCATGACTTCTGTGACACTTTAAGTTGGTTTCGTCATAGCTAATTAAAAGTGAGGTATTTATCTAAATCCCCCCAAAAAGCTATAACTATAAGTTGATTATTTTTAGCAATTATTCCTCTCTGTTTTAGTTAGCAATAAACACTATTTGGTTTATTTTTTTCTGCAGTGCAGGAATGTCTTCCGATTTACCGAAGATTTTGATCTAAGGAAGTGAAAATTAAAGAGCTAGGAAATGTGTTCCAAATTCGTTTCTTATTGTTTTTTAATATTTGTGAACTCTACCTCACCATAGGACTCATGCTCGATACTTGGTCGATGGCAATGAATAAACGAATAAAAAATAAAAAAACAGATTCAGATTATCGCGATCCCACTGCATGTGCACGGCAAAGTTTCCTTCCACTGCCCCCAATGCTTTACTAAGAGTCCTTTATTCGCTAATTGAAGTATTTTGCTTATCTTTTTAATTTTAAGTAGGTGCGTGCAATTATTTCGAGTGCACTTGGAAAATGCGCTGCGTGTAGAATCTATGAACCCACTACCATACTCGGAACTGCGAGTGTAGCTTGTTGAAGGCGTATTATCGAGAGGGGAGATATATGTATGTAGTTAGTATCTCGTAGTAAGCGATATAAGCTTTACTCGGTAGCCTGTATGAATCTACATATGTATGTATGTATGTATTTCGAAACGGAAGGGGTATTCAGAATAAACTCTTTAATGTCGTGATTCCTTAGTCGGTAATTTGCGCCATTATTTTGTTAAGTTAAGTTAAGTTGAGTTGGAGAAACCACCCCTTAGACTTCACTTGACTTACCTAGAAACCTAGAAATGATTACTCTGCGTGCCATCTATTGATTTTTCTCGTTTTTTTTATTCTCAGCAAAATTGTAAACGTTTAATTTCTTTGGCGTATCAAATTGTGATTTTGTTTATTTTATTTTTTTCTGTCTTTAGTTGAAAGTTTGTTTTTCGATAGCCAAATGAATTGCATTTATACAAAAAAAATAAATGCTGTCGACAGTTCTGGAGTATATTTATTACAACTTAGTGAATAAATGATATGGTAGCATGATTCTTTCACGGCTCGCTTTGCACTTGGAAATTTAAATTAGAAATCAAAAATCTTTTGTTCTCCAAGTTTCTAAGTGAAGCTGTTTTTTTTTTGGGTGTTCATAAAAGATGTATAAGAAAAAATAAAGCAAATATCAAAAAACTGCGATTTCGGGTGAAAGTATAAGTGAATTTCAGTGCTTTCAAGGTGTTGTTTACATTCTAAGAAGCTGTTTACTTTTATTAGAGAATTGTCAGAATTTAGTACAAAACAAAAATGTATGTAAGTATACACAGTACATATGTATGTATACACTCAAAATACATACTCTTTAATGTAAGATATTTGTTTAATTTTTTAGATTCAGAAAGATATATTTTTTTTTTAATTTGCTTCCCAAAATATTCTTTTTATAGAATTCCGAGCATATCAGTCGGCTACATTATTGACAATATTTTTGGTTATCAACATTGTATTTTTAAAGTATATCACCCTCATTGCGAGAGTCGTGTCGAATGCAAGTCGTTTTTCGATAGTCGAATCGTATAGAAAATCTCACGTCACTCGACCACTTTCCACTCGACTAGTGTATTAAAACAGAAAAACTTGGCAGCACTGTATAGTTTTCGACGATTTTCGTCGCTTACTTATTTCAGCACGACAGTAGACAATGCCAATGTTGTCGATTCGTACAATTTAGCCTAATTTACGACTTACGCAATGAGGCTGTATGTTTTCATTTTTTGTTTTCGCTGAATACTGATATACTTACTTATTAGCCTTAAATATTAACCAATTGATAATATTTTTTTATCGACATAATTTTTAACGAAACAGGTACTGGTAAGCTATTCAAACGACCATTGTTTGATATCCAAACCTTGGAAACTTAAACAATTATATGCACTTCGAGCCAAGGTCGGTCAACCTGGGGGGACTTTATATTAGTGGGCCATTCTATGTTGCTTATGTGCGAATATGTGTATGTAATTCCTATAACACATATGTAGATGAGACTAGTAAATACCCGGCGTGCTTCACTGCACCTTAAACGTACGTGAAATTTATGCATTTATCCACCAAAATCGTTTCATAAAGTGATAAACTTTGGCTGAATAGATTTCCATACAAAGTTTGACATTTCGTTTATCATATTATCAAGTTTATCAGATAAACTATCACTTCTGATGAAGACCCCTATTTTTGCTGTTTGATACCCGTATTGTAATATTTCATTTATTTTATCAATTTAATTGAATAAAATTTTTTCAAAAATATTTTCGGCCGTTAACCTTCCTAAACCTCTTCAGTTTGATATCCATATTGTAATATTCAATTTATCTTATCAATTAAATTAAATTAAAATTTTCAAACAGGTGGCAACTTTCAGCAAAAAAGCAAAAATATTTTCGGCTATAACCCTTCTTAAACTTTGTTTTGACAGCCATATTGTAGTATTTATTTTATCTTATCAATATACTTAAACTGAAATTTTAAAACAGGTGGCAACTCTCTAATGTTTTTCTTTCTATATTTTAAGTTAGACTTCTAGCAATACATCGCTGGAAACTGCATTCAATTCCATGCATTAGTTTTCAAGTGATGTGCGTACAAACATACAGACAGTCAAAAATTCTAAAAATTGTTGATTTGGCTTCTGTTGCTCTAATAAAGACCCTCCATATTAATTTTGCTTTAAAATGTATAATGTACTGACATCGTCCTTTAGTTGGACGGAGCAATTCAAAATCGGACGCCAACAGAACTGGACGCTCTACATGTAAAGTATTTGCTAAACGCAAAGGCAAAGTAAAAAAAAAAACAAAAAAAAATAGATCGAACTGAAGAATCTTGTATACAAATTAAGGTTAGGATTTTCTAAGCAAATATAAATAAATTAAATGCAAGTAATTAAGATTAATTTGCGTTCTGCTTGCTGTGCCATCGCAACGGCGGGCGTTAGCAAGATTTTATGTCGAACATTCAGGTGCGGATTTTGGCGGGCAGCGCAGCGGTCAACTCCAGTGCCCTGTTTCACATAGCCATTCACGTATATAAAAATATGTGTGTGGGTATGAATGAAGAGGCGTACCAATGCTTGTTTTTCTATGTTTGCTATTTACACACTTTCATATGGACGGGTATGCGCATTTATGTACATACATATATAGTTCTGTACATAAGGGTGGTTCAAAATTGCATGTGAAAAAGTAAAGTCGGAACTTTAATGATCTCACCCCCTAGGAGGATTGCTTAGAAGTGTACCGAAAAAAATTGTACCCATGTTTTTTATTTTGAAATCAAAAAATATTTAGAGGTCGCTCAAAGCGCTCAAAGTTTTCCATGCACTTTGTATGGAAAAAAACAAGTTTTCATAAAAATGGTAAAGAATTCTTTTAAATCAATATCTTTTGATCGAAAAATTTTGCTTCTCTTCAGAAGACTGCCAATAATAATATACATAGCATTTTTTAACGGTTTTAGGGGTCCTATAAGAAATAGTTAATAATAGAAAATTGTTAAATAAACAGTGGAGTATTTTTATTGGAACTCTCTTGAAGAGAATCAAAGTTTTCCGATCGAAAAATTTTGATTTTCAAGAATTCTATACTATTTCTACGAAAATAAAATATATGGAAAACTTAGAGCGACCTCTAAATTTTTTTATTGCAAAATAAAAGACAAGGGTTTACTTAGAAGAATCGTAGGGGGTGAGAGCATTTAAATTCCGACTGCATTTTTTTGGACCACCCTAATGTACATAATATGTATGGATATACATACATAGACATATTATATGTAGATATGTCTATGCCCTGCAGGAGCCCTAGTAGTTGCGAACTACAATACTATCAGTTTGATTTTCAGCTCCATCGCTTCGGTATTTTTAAAATAGTGATGCCTAACGAAATATCAACTTGGGGGTCTACTTTGTATTGCGGCTCGAAACTCAATGCGTTTCGAGGCGACACGGACTGACACAAATTCATAGTACCAAGAATTCGAATCCGAATGACTTGCTTTTCGAATCGCAATACAGAGTAGACACCCAGCAGTAACCTGCCTGCGTGAAAACTAATTAATTACGTCTTCGTTTTGGCGAATAGCCAAAAACCGAAAAAATGCCAAAAAATTCGCAAACAAGTCAAACGGGTCTAGGATTCGGATTCAGCGGGTCGAAATACATGTCGGTGGTTGGGTTTGGTTATAAGCACCCAGCACTTTTTTGTGTGCCGGTGTTATTCCTGCAGGACCTGTCCATATGAGTATGGCTGTATTCTTTAAAGCAAACAGATATGCCCAAAGGGCATCGCCAGGTTCATACATACATACATACATATGTATGTATGCTGGAAAAAAGCCTGGCTGGGCATTTACTGACTCGAATCTGGTGTTCATGGTGACGCTTTGCTCGCCGGGAGAGACAACAATGCGTTCGTTACAAAGGCTCAGCATGACCACTGATGAAGTGTAAATGCGACAAAGCTGCCTGTTGCCAATCCACCTGGAATGCAGCAGCACCATTCGGCGGCAGTGGCACCCCCGTCATTACACATGCACACGTCCATCAGATTAGTTCAGCGAGCCATTAGTCTATTCGACTGTATCTACAGGCTACAGATTTGCCTTCATTTTTCTTTCCTATTTCATTAATTCACATTGCTTTCATTCTTGGACTCGTTTGCTTGCTCGTTTTTGTTGCTATTTTCGTAACCTTTTAACTGCACACGTGAGTATGAATGTAAGTTTAAAGTAATGTTCTTTTGGCTTGAAATGATAAATATGTATGTATGTATGTATGTACATAAATTAGCGTTGCCAAATGCCCCGAATTTTGCATTAAATTTGAAATGTTCCGCCGGGACAAGATTTTTTCCAAATTATCGACAATTTCATTATTCATTTCAACTTGTAAGCTTCTACTCAACATAATCATGCTTTAACGCGGCTATTGTGAGTAGGTCATTGGCAACTCCGCAACTCTGTAAGAGAAATATAGCAAAAAATTACCGTTGATTTTTTAGAAATTTTTTGTGGTGGGTGTTGCAAATTTTCTTCCATTAAACGCATGAAAAAAACTGACTTTTATATGGAAGAAAATGCGCAACACCCTCCACAAAAAAATCTAAAAAAATCAATGGTTTTAGTGACTTGAAACTTGCACTTTATTCTAACAAAATTGCATGGGCTATAAAACCACATAAACACTCGAAATCTTTCTAGGAAATCTAATTAAAAAAAAACAACACATTTTAATAAGTTTTTGTGAACTTTGTGCAAGCTTTGAAATTTTTATTAATGTGACCCATATTTTAAATGAAAATTATTAACAACAAATAAATAAAGATAAGTTGCCAACAGCATAATTATGAATTTTGCTTTGTTTTCACGGGTTTTTTCAATTATATGTCTACGTACATACATATTTTTACATAAATTGAAGTGTTGTCGTGGATAATAAGAAGAAGAATAATCATAA
Organism: Rhagoletis zephyria; assembly: GCF_001687245.7. NCBI lineage: Eukaryota > Metazoa > Arthropoda > Insecta > Diptera > Tephritidae > Rhagoletis > Rhagoletis zephyria. Next base: position 10,200 of record NW_016157606.1, on the reverse strand, counting down.
GCTTATTACTAATCTGAACATTCGTTGCAATGGATCACCTTTGTTAATATTTATATGATTCGTAGTTGGGCTTTTAAAGCAAATCCTTTATTTCTAAACTGTCCCGTTAAATTTTCGTAAATTCCGTATTTTTGGGACAAAGTAAACGTTTGTCCCGTAGGACATGAAAAAAAATCTGGCAACACTAACATACATACATATGTATGTAAGAGTATGTACACGATTTTAATGTAAAAAAATTGCTGTAGCGTTAAATCTTTTAATGAAAATATGTACACAGTTTAACTCGAAATGGTAATTAAATAAATATGTATGGACATTTGTATGTATATACATTAGGGAGAATACAAGGTGTATGGTAATTTATTTTTGGTACTATCTTTCGGGGCATCCCTCTAAATGTGCCAATAGGCTAGAAAATGGGATTGACAAAGTTTAACCCGGATAATGTTAACGTGTGTGCCTCATTGAGGTTAAAGTTGAGGCATTTCATATTACCGCAGCTTGTTTTTCTGTAAACTATTCTTACCCCATTGGTAGAGGGCTGCAGTCGTTCCAATTTGTTGTAACGATAGGAGTTGAAGACTTGCTCCAGCTGCTAGTCGCTTAAAATTTCCTCCAATCCCGTCGCAAGCTGATTTTCCATGTGCAACAAAGTTCCATTCTGCCATTTTTATGTAGGGATTTTCGTGATTTCGGACCTTAAGTAAAGTTAATATGACTTATTCATATTGTTTTTGTTTTTTTTCCTCTTTCAAAAATACACAATTTCAATGTCTGTTTATCATATTGCTCGAGCGTTAGACGATCTAGAGTCCATACGCCTTCGTAGCCCATTACGCCTATTTGGGTACTTAAACTTGATATTATAGACAATGTTTTCATGTAAACAAAAATTAAAAAAAAACATTTTAAAATCAAAAAGAAAAATGTTTATCTACTTAATTTTTTTATACGGTGCACATTAATGTAAAAAATTTATAATAAAAGCCCATAACAAGACGGAAGAAATAAATTTTTTTCCATTAAGATTCGTTAAATGGTTTCCAAGTTATAGCACTTTAAATAAAGGTCAGTGACATATGACGTTTTCTTAAAATTGAAGTCCCGTGAAAATAGTCAACCCTAGACCTTCAATCTCTTCAACTTTCATCCAAATCCTTAGAGGTTGCGCACAGAGGTGGCGGCGGTGACATGAAATGCCTCCGTTAAGAAAAAATACGGATTTTCAAAACAAAAAATCCTAGTTTCTTGTCCCTAAAATCAAAATAATTTTTTTCAGGAATCTGATTCGCATATTATTTGATAGAAAATTTAATCTTATTATTTTTGATTTTGATAATGATTTTGCTGAAACTGTTATTTTTAGCAGTATTTAGCAGTTATCCGATCAGATGGTAGTGGATTTGAAGAGTCCGGAAAAATATGCCTACATTCATATTGTAATAGAAACTGTCGTTGTTCGCTGTTCTTCGTTTTTGTCAAAGATGAATTTGAAGTCTTTTGGATTAATTTTACTCCTCTCTCAGCTGTGCCATTAACTACTTTTAGACCTTCTACTATTTTTTTCCTGGAACAATTGGAATTGAGTTTAAGGACAAAAAACTAAGTGCTTTTGCGAAAAAGCGCTGTTTTCTTAACTTTAACCAATGTCCTAATGGCACATTTAATCAGAGTATTAATCATCAAGTTGTAAACGTCGTAAAACGATTTTAACTAATACTCACGTATTTGTGTTCGTACGTCCTACTGAAATTTACTGTGATTTTTATTTTTCGAGGTTAATCAATAAAGATTAAAAAAAAAATAATCAATATTTGAGTTTCATTTTTTCGCTCAAAGGAAATTATTAGTACTTGACTTTTATTTTTTCGCTCAAAGATAATAATTATTATTGAGTAAAGCATAAAAGCGTGCTACTTAGGTGTACATGGCGTATGCGTAACAGTATTTCCTGCTCATTTCTCATACAAAAAAATCTTTACTTCTTCATTTATCCATCGATTTCCTTTATTAGTAACTGTAAAAGTTGACACAGAACCAGTTCTGCCACTTTACCACAATTGTGGTAGATGTACCACATTTTCGGTAATTTTTCACTTCTACCGCAACTACCACATACTTATTTAAAAAAATCTACCACAATTTTAGTGAAATAAAATAATTAACCTAATTCACCGAAATGTTGCTTTCATAAAAGTTGAACAGCAAATTTTCTCCAGAATATGAATTTATAAGTCAGAATATTGTGTTAGTTCAAGGATATGTCTTTGCCATTTGCTTTCTTCTTGTCAAGCTCACGCATTTCATAATATTATCTTATTTTAAGCAACCATCTAATTTTCGGGATAACCATCTTTCATGACAAAGCTTCAAAGGGCGGATATTGTGTGTTTTCTACCAAACAAAAGTGTGGCATTTTAAGAAACGGACACAAAATTTTCTCACCGAACGCAAACAGAGAAATGGGCAATGAAAAGGCGAAGATGCTCTAACAGCATTTGTGCATTAAATTTAAAAAAAAAAATCGCTTACGTTTTTTTCGCGGTTAGGGCTCGATATGTATGCGGCTTAAAGGAAACATGAGACCGTAAAACGTTTGCTTGTTCATTTAATTCCCTGAACCGTCCCTGTTTTGATATGGTGCTTCATTCTTTTATTTCAAATTGAAAACACATTGGTTACTACAGTGTAATTCGGCGAATAAAAAATTACAAATATTCTACCACACTTTGTACGATATCTACCACTGTTTTTTATTAATAATATACCACTAATTTGGTTTCTGAAGTGACAAGACTGCACAGAATCCAAGGCGAATCAATATAAGGTAGTGTTATCGGATCCGCTGATTTCACACAAAAAGTCAATCAAAATCAACTTTAACATTTGCCGCAACAAAATTTTTCCACATTTTTGTTGCCTTGTGTAACTATTTTCGTTAAGCGAAAATATAAAACTCAATAATAATTTTAATTTTTAAGCGATAAAAACAAAAATCATAAAATAACGATTATGAGTTATAAATGTCACGCAAAGCCACAAAGTTTTATTTGACATCAGCTTTACTGATTTTGTATAAATACAAGTGGACTTACAATTGCAAGAGGGGAAATATTTTTTCTACATACAATATAAAAATTTATAGATAAGCTAAACCGTCTTCCAAAGAGTCACAACTCAAAATTTGGCATTTTTGAGATAATGCGATAAAAATGTAAACAGAGCTTTTATTTACCTTTCAGCAAAAGCTGGAGCAAATTTTTGTTATAATTTGTTAAAAAAAAACCTAAGGCAAAGTGGCCCTTGCCTATATGATTATCATGTGCTAAGCAAGAGTTGTTCGCATTTTCTGACAAACGTGCAATTTTGAGTTGTGCCCGTTTTGAAGACGGTGTGCGATATGTAAATATGATGATCGCTAAATAAGCCCGTAGATTTCGCAACGCTAATGTCATTTGGTCGATCTGACGTCTGCACTAAAGTACTCAGAACATTTTAGGTCCTTCGTACAGAAGGCTACGCAAATCTTCGATACCCGACGATTTTGGTCTCTAAGCAACTACCGAAATACAAATTAATAGAGGTTCTTACACTGGCACGCGTCGCCGCCATTTTGTTCATTCGTCGCCGATTGCAGTTGCGCGTTACCTGCCGGGCGAGATCGTCGCTACAAACGCTACCGCGATTTTCTAGATTTCACTTAAAGACATCTTGTAAATTCCGGGTTGCCGTGTAGCCGCAGTGGCCGAATTGAAACTCGAGGTATAGAACATTTGTAGCTTTGTGTACGAAGGGCCTTACGGCACGAGCGCTCATTGTGGTTTGTTTGCCATTAAATACTTAAAAGTTTCATGTAGACAAAAAAAATTGCAGAAGAAGGTTTTCGTTTGATAATCGCTTACCACTTCCGACGAGTATAACACAACTATAGTGCATCGATGAACTTATTTAGGCTTTTGACGGTCAAGGGCCAGTGGTAATAATTTATTTAGTAGAATGTGTTGCTCATTTTCTCCATACAAAATTTTTTATAGATTTCATCTTTAGGTTTGTGCTATAGTATGAACTATACTTTTATAAAAAGTTATCGACAGGAGGAAGGATCACCGCGAATAATGTTGCAAGTGACAAAATCATAATTTTTCAGGGGAGCAAAAAAACGTCCATTAAGCAGGGATCACACGATTTGTAAATTTGTATAGATTTGTACATTTTAACTGTTACAGAGTGGGGTGTTTCGAAATTTTTTAACTGAGCTGAACTTATTCTAGATAAAAATTTCTAACCAACAACACTCGATGACTGCCAAAACGCAGAATCCCTGCTTTATTTTACTAGAGCAAGAGCCAGCGACGGCCAGATTTTCGTTATTTTATAAAGGCTGAAAGCTTCTCTATGTATGCTCCCAACACAGGTAATAACGAACCCAGACTATGAAATTTGGATAGTGGTTACTTTCGTAGGTACCAGTTACTAAAGGTGTATAAAATAAAACCTAAAATTCGTGATTGTATAAAGGTCAGTTTTTATATATTTGACTCGTAATAACACTGGAAACCACGTCGTTCATTGCCAGACACTTACCATGGTTCCTACCCCCTGCCAGACACCCTTAAACCATGATTAAGCTTTCAGCCTTTATAAAATAACGAAGGTCTGGCAGTCGCGGGCTCTTGGGCTATAAAGTTTATTTCTTTTTGTAAGCTTTTCTAGCTTTTCAAAAATAATGATGATAAAAACTTATATGCAAAAAAACAAGAAATTTTGATTTCAAATTACATTTAAATATTCCAGCTTAAACTTTTTTCAGTGGGCAAACGTTTCATATCCACAGCCCGATTCCACTTCAGAACCACTGTGCGATGGCAGATAAGACGTTTTCCACTACCCAAAGCTTCATGAAAAATTGCTTGTAAACGTTACTGCACGTTGCGCAACAGAGGATACCCTGGTCTTTAAAATGTTTCTGTTCTTTAAATAAAGGATACATTATAGAATTTAAGCAATTTATTTATTTTTGTATGTAGTTATGTATGATTGCATATGAAATCACAAATTTATATAACAAGAATTCAAGTAAGCAATAATGTGATGTGTACTTAAAGCGTTCTTCTTCTATATTACCTGCTCTGGAGCGTTTTTTTTTTGGATGCATACTCTTATTTTTTTTTATTAGACACTGAAAAAAGAGTTTAGTTACCTCAAGTAAATATGTTTCTTTCAACGCATGATTTGGATATAGTTGCATTATTTGGTTATAGTTACCATATTTAGTTGACATTTTTCTGAGTGTATAGGCATTTCTACTATTTCCCTTTTATTGAACAATAAACTTCGCCAAAATCAGTTTTTGCTATTAAGCAAATGACTATAAGTGACCATCAAGTCAAGGTGCATGAATGGTATTTTTAAAGGCATAGTAGCGGAGAGTTCTAGCTTTAATTTGAGCCCAGGTGGAAGGTTCTATCCCCCATTGTTTTTTTGCTAGGGTTTCTCAAATATTGCGAAAAACGCGATACTTTTGATACTTTGGCCACGTTTTTCTCGAAATCTAAAGCTGATGGAAAATTTGTACTTACAGATTCGTAATCAGCACCAAAAAGTCCATCAAAAACAGCTTTAACATTTTAGGAAACAAAATTTTTTCCAAGTTTTGTTGGCCTGTGTAATATTTGCATTAGTAAAAGTTACCATAGATAAAAAAGCGCCCGACGGATTTTGCTCTTTTTTTTTGGACAATGTTCAGTGAGGTCCCCCGAAATAGTAGCAACAGGAATCGGCGAAGGGAAGCAACTTGAGGGTTGAAATTGTTTCCCGGGTACCGTGTTAAATCTGACTATGATTTATACTTAGTTTAAACGCCTCAGCTGGCTGGCTTAAACTAAGATTACCCAATCAAATGTGGAGCAGCTATTAAATATGAATGCAGTTTACGTCGCCTAAGCTTTAACTGGCACTGAAAAACTGTTACTTAGACTAACAAGACTCAAAATTAGTACTTTCCTCAGTACACCTCTACACACCGCTACATGTTTTGAAATATCTTTGTCTTCTGTGATTACCTATTCTTGATTGACACTGTATGCGTAATAACTCAATGTTAATCTAAGCAAATACATTGTTGTTTTGTTAAAAAATAAGATATTTGGTTCCGCCTCACACCCAAAAAAATATGATATTCGTAGCTGCTAGTAAAGAAGATTTAGGTCGTTTATAAGGTGTCGTAACTATCGTACTGTGGTGTGTCGTAAAAGGTTAACGGCTTAACAAATGTTTAGGAGGACTTGAAACAACAACCAACTATTTTTTAATACCGTGAAAATTCATAACTTTTCATGACTTTTATGGTACTTTGCGATTGCCCTTCATAAATTTTTATCCATTTAAATATTACGAAATACAACTATATGACAGTATACAACACCTTGTGAACTCCCTAATTGTTAAGTTGTAGATCTTATTTTATATTCTTGCATTATAAACTCAAAAACATATATGCTTCCATCATATTTTAATAGAAATATTATTTTTTATACAGAAAATCATTGTGGGTATTCACAGCTGTCTGGTTACTTTTTTATTCCGTTTACAACACAAAAAATGTACTACACAATAATATTCAAAAAAAAACTGACAACTTGATAACCAGGTAAATGTGAGCCCCTACAATGTTTTTTCGCAGAAAAGCCCCTTTGAAAACTTTAAAAAGTAGGATCGGGTCCATTTCCCGACTAGTATCAAAACAAAAGAAAATGAAATGTTTTTTTCTGGTTAACCTGATAACCAGACAGGTGTAAACACCAACATTGATTGCTCCATCGATTATCTATATATTAATACGCCAACATAAATTTTGTCCGCCTTCTTTTGCCGATTCTACCGAACCGATTGCAAAACCAAGAACACCATTGGAAAGCAATTTTTCTGTAGGTGAGGTGGTTTCGAAATTGGTTGAGAGAGAGATAAAAGCAAAGATGAAGACCAATTCAATAAATAAATTTGTTGAGTTATCCATGTTTATTGAGTTATCGCAATGTGTAGAATTATTCAAATTGATCAATGTCAATTTATAGAGACAGAAAAGTAGATGCGTAATTTACGGATAGTTATGCAGCTATAATAATTTATGGGATTGCCGAATATGTCAAGCTAATGAAATCTACCAAGTTATCGATATTAATCGAATTATCAATGGAGTTAACGGAATTAATCGAGTTATCGTAATGCATCGAGTTCTTTGAACTTATCGAACTACTAGTATTTATTAATTTACTGAAAATTGTCGATTTATCGAATCGAAGTTGTTGAAATTTCAAAATATATCGAGTTATAGAAATTTCAAGTTATCACTGCTTATCGAATTTTATAGTGCTACCAGAGAAATTGGTGGATAGCTTTCAAAAAATATGGAGCTTTTAAAACTAACCGAGTTATCGAAATTTATAGACGTATCCAAAGTCTATCGAGTTATGTGGAGATATATACATTTTGGAGTAATCCAAAATTATCGAGCCCTAGAAACGCACAGTTATCGAAATTTATCGAAATTAGTCGAGATATCGAACTTTGTTAAGTTAAGGGGTTTTAGTGTTTAGTGGAGGAGATTTTCCGGTAAGTAATTTTGTACTATATATGTAACGACGTGCTCAGTTCGAAAACCTCTCCAAGGGTCTTAAAAAAAACTATAAGAACGGTCGAATTTCGACTGGCACTCCTAGTTAAATAAAATATCGTTTTAATTTCAGTACAAATATAATCTTCTGAATTTCATACGACAAGTTGCTCATATTACCTCATAGAATTATGTAAGACACCGATAGTCGAGCGTGTAATACATATAAAAGCCAAATCTTAAAAATCCCTTAAAAACAGCCCAGAAAGCACTTTCAACCTTGATTCAAAAAGTTATTTGCTTCTCCTGCGAAATATCTTATTTTCCATTTAGACCTTTTGCATTATACATATGTTTGGCAAGGTGGCAACCACATTGCCCTTTCATTTGGTATCTCATTTCGTAATCCAACGAACGGCGAAAATATTTTAAATTTTTTGTAGGTGGCAACCCTACTCAGAAAACGAATACATTATTGCACATGCAGAGACTAAGTCTTTTCGTTTGACAGTGACGGCGCGGAACTGATGCCTACGCTTATTATGATTAAATATAGTAATTTTATTAACAGGTGGCGACCCTATTAAAAAACTAAAACATTAGTGCTATTCTAGAGGCCACTCTCTTTCTTTTGACACCTCATCTTTTGTAATCCAAAGAACGGTGCGGATCTTAAAGTATTTTAGACAGGTGGCAACCCTATTAAAATTCCAAATAAAAAAGGACACTCTCCTATCGATACAGAGTATATTTGACAAAATTACGTTAAAATCAGTTCAGTAGTTTTCGAGAGTAGCGCGTACAAAGAATCTCGACTTTCCTTTATACTATGTATAGATATAGATAGACACATACATATGTATATACATATGTATGTATGTACTTAAGTTCACATATTGTTTACGAGAACGCATATGGACAACCAACACCCTCTTCTGCTACATACTCCTCTATTCTCATTTAATGCACAGCTGGCCGGAAAGACGTCTGGCGCCAAAGCATGACTGGCTTAGCAGATTTCGGTGTAAAGGCTGCGACAAGGCAAGTACGAGTACACACGCTAGCGGCCTGCGTCTATCGTAATACATACATACATTTGTATGTATATGTGTATGTACAACCCATTTTCTGGAAAAACGCCATAGGTCTGTTTTTTATTTTTTTATTTTTGGACTAGTTTCGGGTAAATGATCATTAGCTTAATAATTTACTTCAGGCTTTTTCACTTATTTACCAAAGAAAAACAGTTAAAATTTTCATGGAAAAATAGTGCGGGCGATTTCGGGCGGCGCCTCCCAAATGCGTGAAATTGTTAATCAGCTATAACTTCCGAACCATAAGTCACAAGAACTTCAAATTTGGTATGCAGACATACAGTGACCAAAACAAAGGACCACATGTTGATTTTTTTTTTTTTTTTGAAATTCGTAATGATTTCTACATTTTAATCAGAATCCTTAGAACAGTTTTGGCTATAAAACTGCATACCCAAAATTGTTCTAAAGATTCAAATTAAAAAGTTGGAATTTTGATGAAAATTTGTTGAATTTTCCTAAATTTTGTTTAAAGTTCGAAACTGTGATTTATATGTTTTTGTTTAAAACTTGGACGGTATTTTTATAGAAAAATAGCAGGAAAAATTTAGCTCGAAAAACATTACGAATATTAAGAGAAATCAACACGTGATCATATGTTTGAGTCACTGTATCTATGATAGGTGCATATATTAAGGTATATATATATAATTGCGTTTTTAAGAGAGCACGTGGCACATCTCACAGTCGTGGAATTTTTTAGCGGCATAAGTTAAATGACCCCTCCAATTCCTTTTGATATACCTTTCGAATTTAAAAGACTTCAGTTTCCAGTTTTCTCAGCTTTTGCAATCACAATAAACAAGGTAAGTTATATGTACGTTGCTTTCTCAAGGGTCTGCAACCCAAAAAATATATATTTTTATGTCCAAATAACACAACAAATAGTGTTGTTTACCACAATGCCTCAAAATAAAACCCAAAACTTTATCGAAAATAAAATGTATGATAATTGCATTGGAAACACAACAGAGCCGCAGGTTCAGGCTAGTAAGAAATAAACAAAAATTTGAACCAGAGGATTAAGGCCTGCTCAAACAGAGGCGGTACTTAAAGTGCGGTACAGAACTCTACATTTTTCAGTTTAGTTCAGTTCTATTTAAAGGCAAAGTTGTAAAGTATAGTATTCTATCTAGTACATCACATTTTTAAAGTAAAATATTAACCAAAATCAATTAGTCTAGCTATGAAAATATACCTTTTGCGCGGATTGCTCGATAATAGGCATTCCTGCAATGTTTTTTTTTCTTCTTTTTTTTTTTGATTACGACATTCTTCCAGCAAACGGACGATTTGTATGTACACACATACATATGTATATAGGCAGGGGCGCACCCCGGGAATATATTTTGGGAGGGGTTTTGTACTTCTACATAAGATTGATACAGAATTCAAACATTTTTAACCGAATTCAAAAAAGGGGGAGATTATCAATTCGTAGGAATATTTTTTGACGTAGAATACGTCTTACCTTAAGGTATGGGGGCTATG
>NW_016157605.1:239430-242762 GCF_001687245.7 Rhagoletis zephyria | reverse complement strand
GTGAGGGAGTGTTTGACTTCCCTATCGACCGCGTCTAACTATTTTGCTAGTAAGCTTATTTGGGTTCCAGGTCAAAGCGAAATCGCTGGCAACTGCATGGCTGATGAGCTAGCAAGACAGGGTACCCTCGAGGAATTACTTACGGATAGGGAGGGTCTGGACGCTTCTCTGACCTCATGTGGTCTGCTTCTGGACAGATGTGCGTTTAGTCAGCTCAGCGAGGGCTGGGCGAACACCTTGGAGTGCAAGGTGGCAAAGTCTTTCTGGCCACGGGTGGACCGGGGGCGGTCTAGGGAGCTCTTGAGACTAAGCAAGCTGCATTCTTGGTGGGAGTGCTTACTGGTCACTGTGTGATTGGTAACCATGCGGTAAGGCTGAGTGTCGCGGATAACCCTTACTGCACCAGCTGCATGGAGGACGATGAGGTGGAATCATCTCAACATCTGCTGCTCTGGTGCCCTGCCTTTGCGAGCCTAAGGTTTAAGCACCTTGGGTCGCACTTTTTTCACACTCCCGATGAGCTCTCGGGTGTGGACATCAGTCGACTGAAGAGCTTCGTTGTGAGCAGTGAGCGTTTCTCCGGCAAAAAGCCATAGGTGTCGTCTTTCTTTCTCCCATAGCTTCCCCCTCTTTCCCCCTACCCTCCCTGCGTCCCTCTTTCCCTCCCCCATTTAATTCAACGATAAGAACTTATTTGGTATCAACTATGAAGGAAGGTAGCATCAATGTGCTAGCTTCTCTCAATATTCAGCGCAATCTGGGTGTTTATGTGGACTCTTTATTAAAAAAATTGGTATCTGTACCCCGGCGAATTGCATTATTGAAATAAGAATAATTTAGCAAATAACGCATCATGTGACTTTTCTTTGAGTTGTGNTTTAATTCAACGATAAGAACTTATTTGGTATCAACTATGAAGGAAGGTAGCATCAATGTGCTGGCTTCTCTCAATATTCAGCGCAATCTGGGTGTTTATGTGGACTCTTTATTAAAAAAATTGGTATCTGTACCCCGGCGAATTGCATTATTGAATTAAGAATAATTTAGCAAATAACGCATCATGTGACTTTTCTTTGAGTTGTGATGAATTAAATGTATCCACAATCGAATTCCTGAATACTCGAAATAAAACAATGATATTCTTGGTTGTTACGAATAATGCCCTGATTATGCCTACTTTGCATAACTTCGCATAAATTTCAAACTGTCAACTGAAAATCTGTTGAACGCATTTTGTATGTATTCCATTACCCAGAAATTAGCAGAACTTGTATACAATTAGCGATCTGTTGAGCTTAGATTTCGCCTCATGTTTTCTTAAGTGACGTTTCAATTGCAGGGTACCAATAGCAATATTTTTACAGAGATGCATGGAAGTATATTGGGAGAATTCACGACTCTATTAATATAATTTTGGGAACAAGAAAAGAATATGGCNTATATTGGGGGAATTCACGACTCTATTAATATAATTTTGGGAACAAGAAAAGAATATGGCCCGTTGAGCTAAAAAAAAAAGAAAAAGCGAGCATGGCTGGCGGGCCATGATTTTAGTGTAATAAATTTTTTTGTGCAAATTCATAGGAGCGCTGCTAGGGAGGGTAAACGTGGAATTTTCAAAAGCATATATTTTGAAAAGTTTTGAACCAATTTTCAAAGTATGGATATAGTCTTTTGACTTGATATTGAAATAAAAATTATTTTATTAAAAATTTGTTTTTCTTAAAAAAATACGTAATTAACTATATTAAAGGATATGCACAAGATAAGAAGGCACAAAAATACCTTTAATTATATGATTTATAATCAAAAAATCTTTGGTAATATCACTAATTATTAAAATATAATTTTATATGTTAAAAGAAAAAAAGCTCATTTGCAGGCGAACATTTGGAAGAAAATATCGCGATATTTTTTATTCAAAGTTTTCATTTTATATTAAAATATCAATACAGTTGTTTTATTTCGCTGTTGGTGTTGTCATAAACCTAATTATATAAAATTATATATTAAATGAAAGGTATTTTTATGCTTTTTCTAGTAAATATATCGTTTAATATACGCAGTTAATATATTTTTTTTTCAATAAAAATATACGTATTTTATTAACATATTTTGACAGGTTTTGTATTGAAAATTATGTCAAACTGCAAAGAACTTTAGTGACGACATAATTTGGACTACAAATATACCCCATTAAAACCACTTAAATGAATTTTTCTGTAAACAAATCTATTTATCTAAAGAAACCAAAAATCAGCTGGTTTTGTTCACACACCGTGAATAACCCTATTGCGTCGATGCATAAGGTTGGTAGTACTGATACATTTGGTTGCAGGCGAAGCATAATCAGTCTTAAGTTTTGTAAAGTTGTGTTACGTTTAAGAAGTTGTCCGAAGTTATGCGAAGTATGCACAATCAGACCTTGTAAGTTTTGTAAAGTTGTGTCACGTTTAAGAAGTTGTGCGAAGTTATGCGAAGTATGCATAATCAGACCTTTAAGTTTTGTAAAGTTGTGTCACGTTTAAGAAGTTGTGCGAAGTTATGCGAAGTATGCATAATCAGACTTTTACTTTAAATAAAAGACCCTCCAAAAAGAAATCCTGCAGCCGATCCCGATACAAGTAAATTTGTTAATATTTCATAATACATTAGAATTTACAGATCTTTATAAAAAATCGGTTTTCCAAAAGTTATAGATAAATTAAATTCGAATAGAAAATGGCTTAGTAATGCTTTATTTAGTGTTAATAAGTATACATATCTGTGTTTTACATTTTTCCTAGAAATGTTTTCGTGTTGTTTGTTTTTATATACGTCGCTGCTAGTATGTCTTTTAAGAAACCAACAGTAGTTGGAGAGCATACCAATTTTGCTTTTTCCAATCTGTTCAATCTTTGCAATTTCCTGGTGAAATCGTTCACCTTGTTCATCGCTCATCTGGCCTAAACTTGATGGAAACATATTCAAATGAGCATGCAGATGGTGCTATTTAATGGACATTTTGCAACCCATGGCATGGTAGGCAGACGACATGTTCCTCAGTATGTCATCATAATGTTCACTCTTTTTGTTCCCAAGAAATTTTTCACACACAGAAGAAAAACCTTTCCATGCATTTTCTTCTAAGACGTCATTTGTTGTAAAAAATTTATGCCCCTAATCAGTTGTGGGCCGGCAAAAATACCTGTTAAAAATATAATTTAATTTTGTTTTAAATCATGTAAAAATACCCTTGTACCTTCTTTAAATTTCTCGTCTTTTCATTCTGATCATTTATGTATACATTTGTCTATATCTATCTCGATTCGTTTTGCCTGTTACAAACAACC
>NW_016157605.1:227931-234178 GCF_001687245.7 Rhagoletis zephyria | reverse complement strand
CATTTATTCGTGGAAAATTTTTTTCAAGAGATTTGAATGAATCACATCAAATGCCTACTTTAATGTGATCAGTTTATATGTGTTTCCAATACAAACCTTAAGAATTCTAATGGTTTAGAAACTTTCCTTAAAAATCGATCTTTGGAGATATAATTTCGATATCGGCCAATATGGATATGCTAATATTTTTTACAGTTATAATTTTATTGGATCTACCGCGAATTTTTATTTGCAATATCATGTTTTGTTGTAAGAACAAAACGAGTTTTATTAGTTAATGAGTATTTTTTAAACACCCATTTCACAAGCTAATCAAAATATTTATTTTTATTTTTACACAAATATTTTCAAAACCTTTCTTGTCAAACTTACTCACTGGACTATGGATGTTATTTGAAATTATCACTGGAACCTTTAGTACCCCAAGGAAAAACAAAGCACAAAAATACAATTAAAAACACTTTTTTGGTTATTTAGTTTAAAAACTTTTTTTGTCGCAATATGGTATTCACTAGCATTAAAGATAATATCGCGGTTATTCCGTTTTTATTCCTGTACCATAAAAAAATTATAACTTTTCGTTAAGATTGGATTCATCCATTATATACTAGTTAATATGTTTATACCAAAATAATTTTGTTCAACACACAGTTATTCGGTGGTGTGTGTGTTGAAAATGGGCCGTAGTTATAGTCAAAATAAAGTCGACTCTAAAGTTAAAAGCAAGTTTTTTTTTTTACAGATATTCCATTGAAGATATTCCAAAGAGCTGCTTTTAACCTCAGAGTCGACTTTATTTTGACTATAGCTACGGGCCACTATGTTCTTTGGCATTGCATTATTTTGATCATTTCCCTTTTATGAAAACTTAGTTTTTGGCGATACATATGTACATATGTACATACATACTAAAGAGGTATTTATGTATTTTCAAACACCGTCCTTCTAGCGAGGATCCTTATTCTGAGCTTAAATATTTTGGTATATTTAAAAAAAATTCAAATTTGGTAATTCTCTTGTATTGCAAGGATCTCCTTTTATATAAACACTGCACTCTTTGTTTATAATGTATATATTTTATTTCTGCTTTTTATAAACAAATTAATAGTTTTATTAAGTACCTCAATAAACCGGTTATTTTGAGTATTTTTAACATAGAAATATCTGTATTAAAAAGCGATTCAAAGTTATCGTTACAACCAATACATGTGATTTTTTCGGCGCTTACACATTTACAGACCTCCCTTACATGCAGTGACTCAAACATATGTTGACGTATTGATTTTTTTTTATAAATATTCCCATGTTTAAGCAATTTCGTTTTATGAATTGTATCTTAGCAAAATTCTACGAATTTTCATCGAAATTTCGAGCTTTACGTTTGTTGAATTTTCCTAAATTTTGTAAACAGTTTGATTATTTGGTTTATATGGTTTGGTTAAATTTTCTTAAAAAATGTTGTGCATTGAAAAAACACGTGAAACTGTTTGAGACACTTTATGTACATACGTATAAAAGTACATATGTATGTATGTATGCAAGTATGTACATATACATGGGAATAATTCTCTGACCAACGCGTTCGTTTCGTATAGTTAAATTAAGCATCTATGTAGACAACCGCACGTATTCGAACTTATACGTATACGTTTTTATAATCTCGAACAAAATTTCACGCTAAAAATAAACTTCTGCTGCTGCCTGGGAAGTTTTGCATTCTATTTCAAAATGAAACTACACGGCACTGCCTTATTAAATCATAATTTAATACCAATCGCAGTTTTATTTTGAAATTTTTACCAACTTTTAATTTTAAAATCTACTAACGGGTAAATTTTGCTTCTCAAAAACTTCAATCCGTGAATTTGGAATAAATTTTTTTCTTTCCTACCAGCACTTCACCACAGACGACTATGCGCTGACAATTCACCACTTGTCTCGTCGATTATTCTCTTGAAACTGAATGCTGTTGCTCCTGCAAAGCAGCTTTCACATAGGCATACAGTCATGGGCAGAAATGTAAGTATCAAATAATACACCTCTTTGAGGTAAATATTTCGGGTGACCAAAGCTGAACTAGAAACACAAAATTATGATATCAATTTCGAGACGAAAATTATACGTTTTTTTTAACTGCCCTGGAAACTGACGCAAAAAGTTGTATTCAGTGCGAATCGTTGCTAATGTTTTGACTTTTTTTATTTTGTGTTTCCAAGAGTAGACAGAACTTTGCAACGTTTCGAATAAATAAAACGATTTTGCGTCAGTTTCCAGGGCAGTTAAAAAGATGCTTTTAATTTTCGTCACGAAATTGATATCATAAATTTTGGTTTCTAGTTCAGCTTTCGTCACTCGAAATATTTGACCTTAAAGAGGTGTTTTATTTGATTGAATTAGTTTGGGAGAGCAAATTAAAAATCAACAAAAACCCAAACAAAAATCTAACGGCCCTATTCATTAAAAAATAAAATAGATTTAAAAAGCTCAATAAAGTGACATTCTCATAAAAAATTTTCTATTTATAAAGCAGTTAAATTCTTCTTTATTTTTTATGAATTGGGAGAAAATGTTTTATCTTTTTTAAATAAATTTCTAAAAATGCTATCTAAATCTGAATGACTTATTTAAATATTTAATACTGAATTCAATTTAATTGGACCATGTAATTTTTCGAGTCAGAATAAAGCGACAAAGGATGATCAAATCGTTCATATCAAAAAAAAATATATATATGTAAAAATTATAAAAAAATATTAAATGTGAAAAATGATAAAAACGTAGCAACTTGGTACCAACATTAAATACAATAAGCAACTGTATTCATCTCATTCATTAAGAAGTTTCACTTCTATCACGAGCAGTGTTGCCATTTTAACCGTTTTCCGGCTAGATTTAGCCGGTTGCGATAGCAAACAGCCGGAGAAATTTCGATTTAGCCGGCAGACGATTTTTAGCCGTTTTGCAGAAAAAAATTAGCCGTTTTTAGCCGATTTTGCTATGTGCCTTGTTTTCGTTTCAAATATGTATATATGTTTCCATTTTTGACTAAGCGACCCAAAATCTGTTAGAAATGGCTACTAGCCTTGTCGTGGAGAAAATTTTCATGATCAGGAAGGGTTGTATGAAATTGGGCCGATTTCGCTTATTTTTATTTTAAACGAAGAAGGGATTTTCTTCATAAAATGTTTGTTATAAATGTCTTAATTTTAAGTGTGAAGTTTTATTCGCAAACTTAGAAAATAAGAAATTGTTTCACTGTTAAGACACTTAAGATGCGTTTGTGTTTGGATTTACAGCGTGGCGACGAATAACTGTTACCCAGGTTTTTTTGAGAAATAGAAGAGTCCTTTATAGATTTTGCGAAAAAGTATGTTATTGTTAATTTTCCACAGATTTTACTTTAGTTGTATTAATTAGTTATGTGAACAAAGTTATAATACCCTTGTGCACAAGTGCGCTCGGGTATAAAAATTTATATTGTATGGGAGGGCCCACCCCCTTTTCCAATAGCTCCAATTTTTCTCAAGAACATGCAATTGATTTCATTTACATAGTAGCTCCATACCAAGTTCCAGTACCCTACACTGAAAATAAAATTTCGTAAAAGTGCTATGAAAAACTTTCGTAGTCTTAGTTTTTGTACAATTTACGAAACTTTCGTTCACAATACGAACAAATTTTTAACAACGAAACAAGATTTTACGAACAATTCGTAAATATAACGTAGGAACTTTCGTAAGGCATTTTTTTAGTACAATTTACGAAATCTTACGTTTACTTTACTTAACATATTCGTAAATTACTGAACAAATCCCTGTACGAATAATTTTGTATATTGTAGGAAGGCATTCGTAATATTTACGTATGGTTCTAAAATTTACGAAATCTACAATTCTGTATTCGTACAATTTACAAAATATTTTCGTACATAGTACTAATGCACAAACATGTTTTTGAAATTCGTACAACATACGAATATTTTTGTACAATATACTAAATTACTGGAAGTTTATTATTTCCTCAAATTTTTATGTACCGCGGTCCATTGTGAAATTATTGGATGGCTGCTGTGTGAAAGATATAATTTTAAACGTTTTAAAAAGCGATTTGCTGGATAAAAATACAAAACAAAATTAAATATTAAAGCTGTGGATATATGCTTTTAAGCATACAAAGTTTTTAAAATCGCCTACGCTGAGCCTTGCCCTGCAATTTGGGACTTCATAAATAGGCAACTTCCTCAGTTACCTATCAACGGCAAGCCCAAGCCAGGAACAGACGCACTACTTAATGTAATTAAAAGCAACTACATGTATGATTTTTCACTAAAACTAGACGCCTTATAATTTTCCTTTAATTTATAGTCGTCAAGCAAACAAACATCGAAGAATCTGCAAATCTGCCAAGCACCTCCACTAAAAATATTAGGGGTATTCTCGAAGTATTGCACGATGCACGTATTGCACGAAATGCAAAAATACTATCCCAAATTTCGAAGAGTACGAGAGCACCCCATTGCAAAGTGGTAGCATGCATGGGTAGCAAGCAGCGAAATTATGTATCAAATACAATAACAAGAGACAGCAAAAAAAATGAAGTGAGCGAGATGAGAGGAATGAGAGAAATATGTAGCAATTCCAACAACAAAACAACTAGCACAGGGTCGCTATTATCTTGCTATGCTATTTTGCAAAATATATACATGGGTTTCGACGTTGCATATTTTGCAGCGATAGGAAATGTTGTTTCCCATGTATTTTGTTGTTGTGTGTTTGCAAGTTATGCAATCCATGCAATCCGTGCTACGTGCAATGGCTTTGCAAGATTTGGAGAATACCCCTATTATATTAGAGGTATTCTCCAAATCTTGCAAAGCCATTG
This sequence comes from Rhagoletis zephyria, assembly GCF_001687245.7. NCBI lineage: Eukaryota > Metazoa > Arthropoda > Insecta > Diptera > Tephritidae > Rhagoletis > Rhagoletis zephyria. The sequence goes on along the minus strand of NW_016157605.1, from coordinate 229,297 downwards.
AACGTAGCACGGATTGCATGGATTGCATAAGTTGCAAACACACAACAAAAAAATACATGAGAAACAACATTTCCTATCGCTGCAAAATATGCAACGTTGAAACCCATGTATATATTTTGCAAAATAGCATATCAAGATAAATGCGACCCTGTGCTAGTTGTTTTGTTGTTGGAGATGCTACATATTTCTCTCATTCCTTTCATCTCGCTCATTTCATTTTTTTTGCTGTCTCTTGTTATTGTATTTGATACATAATTTCGCTGCTTGCTACCCATGCATGCTACCACTTTGCAATGGGGGGCTCTCGAAATTTGGAATAGTATTTTTGCATTTCCTGCAATCCGTCCATCGTACAAGACTTCGGGAATACCCCTAATGTTTAAGAAAGTGAAACCAGTATTTTTTATATTCTTTCATATTTTATATCTTATTATATTTAATAAGAGTTTTGTTGAGTTTCATAATTTAACATTTTGCATCAATATACTTCATGGAATGAAGGATAAGCAATAAAAAATAAGTATGAAACCTACTCGTATGCATATAAATAAAATACTTAAGTTTTATTATAGGTAAAAACCTTTTTTATTAATTTTAAACTGCAATGTAGTTAGAAAATTTAGGTAAAACTTATTATTTATGACAGTTATGTTTGTAATATTTGCACTTCTTTCATAGAATGTATGATTACTTTTATTCTTCAAACTATAGAAAACATAGCTCAAATATAACACAACACTTTCATTATATTTTAATCATTAATGTTAAGCGTTTTTGCAAAACATTTTGTCAAACAAAAACGCTTGAAATTAACGATAAAAATAAAATAAAAGTGTTGTGTTATTATTCGTACTATATTTTTTACAGTGTGGAGAATGTTAGCAATCGCACATTCTACGAAACAAGCGCAGGTTTTACTAAAATAATTTTGTTAAATATTCGAATTATTTTTATGCATTTTAAAAAAATTTTGTAAAAAACAAAATTGCACGAAATTCTTTAGAAAATATTACGAAATTCATTAGTAGATAGTACGAATACATTCGTAAAATATACTAAAGATCTGATGTCTCATTTTTTCGTAGTATGTACGAAAACGGTTTTGTACAATCAACGAAAACTTTCGGGGCTCAAAATGACGAAAAATTTCGTAAGATGTACGCAAGTTTTCGTTATATTTACGCAGATTTTATTTTCAGTGTACCATGAACATTTCCAGAGATATACAGCATGAAAAATTCGGTTGCATATGAGGTGCCACGTGTCGGCCGCTGTGGTGTAGTGGTAAGCAGTGCGCGCTTCCACTCCGCAGCACCTGAGTTCAAACCCTGGTCAAAGCAACATCGCAAAAATATAGGAAAAAGAT
>NW_016157605.1:212725-226633 GCF_001687245.7 Rhagoletis zephyria | reverse complement strand
GTGGGAGAGAGGAGGCCTCTATATCTTCTAGTAGCGTGGAATGGCAGACGGTGTCAAACGCCTTTGACAAGTCCAACGCTACTAGAATCGTTTTCTCACAGGGACGGTTTCGATTAAGGCCACGAGTTATCTGAGTGTTTATGGCGTTAAGTGCTGTTGTTGTACTGTGCACTTTACGGAAACCATGCTGATGCTTCGCTGGGGTCAAGTGGTTTGTGAAATACGGGAGTAGCAAGGCCTTGAGTGTCTTCGCTACCGGGGAATGGAGTGTTTTCGGACGATAAGAATCTCCGTTGTTGGCAGGTTTCCCCGGTTTGAGCAGTGGGACCACTCTCCCCACCTTCCAGATGTCTGGGATGATGAGAGTGGCCATGGACAAACTGAGGACCTCCGTTAGGTACGCTACCCCCGCAGGACCCAAATTTTTGAGCATCAGCATGCATATTCCGTCGGGACCCATGGCTTTGAAGGCTTTCGCCTTCCCGATGGCCACCTGAACTTCACCGCAAATGAAAGCAAGGGGAGCACAACAACAACAACAACAAACATTAACATAACGTCGCCTGGGTAAAAGATTGTCGTAAGCGCAATTTTGACGATTTTTAGTTCTAGATGCAGTTATATATTTTTAAATAAGGTCTTTCGATTGGTGTTATCAGTTTTTAGATATGTCCTTTAGTTTCAGAGGTATTGACTAAATTTTTTTCGATAAAACATTAAAAATTTCGCTAGTAATGCAGTCATATTAAACTAATCAATATCTTAAAAATAGCGTTCTTCATTTTTTGATATCTCCTTTAGTTTCCAAGATATTGAGTAAAAAGTGTCATTAATTTAGTAGAAATTTTGATCACATTTTGTCGTATTTCATACAAAGTGGCTGCCAAATTGTGGACAAATGACGCTTACGACAAAATTGTACCAAATAAAATCCTTCATAAACTCAAAACTAACTAAAAATAAACATTAAAAATTTAATAATTTAAGAATTTTGTGAACTAGTAACATTTTCAGAGACTTTGGAAAAAATCTATCTTCGCGTTTTTGAGAAATTACATTCCAAACTTCAATCGCGATTTCCCACAACCTGCCGAAATTAATATACGACAATCTTTTACCCAGGCGACGATAAGCAAATAAATGAAAAATGTAGAAAGTAAAAATGAATCTATACTTCATTGGCTGACCTCTTTCTCTAAATATATTGCGGGTACGAGTTTGAGCTGTTGGCGATGGATTTTGAGACCACTGTGTTCCATCGGGCGCATCTTTCGACAAAATCATATGAAGCCTCTATTTCTTCATCACTATCTTGCTCATCCACTTCGTCCATCACATCATCTATCTCCTCATCTGATGCAATTTCGCCACCTGGTAGCCATTCATCATCTTCTACATCGTTGTCATCGCCAAATTCCACATCATCGAGCAACGTCTCAATCTCTGCGTCCGTTAGCGCTCTATATATACGGTGACCACAAATATATTTTGAAAATGCATCACAATTATTAAAAAAATTTACCTACATATAATTAATAATAATATAATAGATTGGCGCTTACACACATGTTAGTGTTTGGCCGTGCTTCTCCTCCGACTTGTGGCGTGCACCTTGATATTGTCACACAAAGCGGAGGGACCTACAGTTTTACGCCGACTCCGAACGTCGATTGTATTTTTATGAGAAGCTGTTTTTCATGGCAGAAATACAATCGGAGGTTTGCCATTGCCTGCCGAAGGACGACCGCTGTTAAGAAAAGACCTTTTTTCTATATTTTTTTTGCGATGTTGCTTTGACCAGGGTTTGAACTCAGGTGCTGCGGAGTGGAAGCGCGCACTGCTTACCACTACACCACAGCGGCCTACCATATATGTAATACTCCTATATTGGCAGTAAGAGCTAGTACTGTCCGAAAACACTACAGTACAGTTATATCAATAAACACGTACGAAAGAAAGGGAACACATACGTTTATAAATAAACATGTACAACACATATATAAAAACGGCACTCAAGTACACAATACATTGACAAAAATGGTACTAGACTGTCTCGCTTTGATTTCGGAATGCGGCCTACATATAATTGCGTAGTATAAAAATAACAAAAACCTACTACATATATACATTCCCCGTCATTTGAATAGCGCACCCTTTTTTTATTTTCTTCCATACAAAGTATGCTTGACAAAATTTTTACATGGAAGAAAATGCGCAGCACCGTCAACAAAAAAAAATTGCTGCCCCTATGTTTATTTATTTTTTTTTAATTTTCAAACAAATTTCAAATCGGATTTAGACGTAGAATATGCTATATTTTTACAAAAAATTAATGCATATTAAACAAACAAAAGGAAAACTGTAACTAGTAAGTATTAAAACGGTGGCTCTTCAAATAACTAGGAGTGTACTTTCTTAATTATTAATCCAATTTTAAACTTTAAACATAAATCACATTTGCTTCATTGGTATTAATCTTTTTGTAATGAATATTTACAAAATTATAAGAAGGCATATTACATANCTTATTTGTGCAGGTCTCTAGTATGTATTTAGGAGCTTTTCGGCTAATTTTCATCAAAATCGGCAAAGTAATATATTTTTGTAAGAGGACTGTCGGTCACTTATGTTGATTAATTTTAAAATATCGAAGAAAATGCGGGACAAAGAAAGCACACTTGGAAAAAATCAGTACATTTTGGGGGTTTACTGTTTTGAAAAACTACACAGGACAGACCTTTAAATAACAGTACGGTCCTCCAAAAAACAGAACGGATGATCACCGTAGGGATAGTAGAATTACCTATGTATGTACGCTTTAACGATGCATGCATGTGAATTATGCGTGGCTTTTATTGTATCTCTGTTACTACGTTTATACGGACAGAATAATCGACTTAATTGAAAGCGCANCACCGTAGGGATAGTAGAATTACCTATGTATGTACGCTTTAACGATGCATGCATGTGAATTATGCGTGGCTTTTATTGTATCTCTGTATTTCACTAACTCCCTGTGTGAGGAAACCAAATAATGTAATTCTTAACAGAAGTGCCTAAAATTTAACAGTTTGGCAATTTTAAACACTGTTGAAGCTAATTTCCGGTATTTCTCTTACTAGCGCCTGAAACTATACTTATTATTTACTTCCGCCGGCAGCTTTAGCAAATTTGTAGCGTTTTTACGTTCATTGGCAAATTACGCTCTGTTAGCCATAAATTTTACTATGTTTTGACCGCCTTTGTATCAAGACCCCTGGACCATCTAGGGAATTTATTTATATTTTAAATTGCACTGTCATCGTGATTGGCACCTTGCTGAAAATTTCAAGTCTCTACCTTGCTGGAAGTTAGTTTAAAATCGATTGGAAATTTCCGCGGAATGACCAAGTTAAATAAAAGCTTGTAAAAAAGGTTTTATATTAACAGCGGTCGCCCCTCGGCGGGCAATGGCAAAGATCCGAGTGTATTTCTACCATGAAAAGCAGCTTCTCATAAAAATACAATCGCCGTTCGGAGTCGGTGTAAATTATTTCCCATTTAAAAGTGAAATAAAGCATTCAGAACGTTTTACAGTTTGAGAAAGTGCTTTACTAACTGCCCAACGGGGCCAGAAGCGCTCCATTAGTTCTATTGGAGCGCTCTATATTCAGCAGTAAGCGCTCCCTTCCTAATTTCATACTTCATTGTATTTTAACATTGTGTGTCATTAGAAAGAAGCGCTCCCTTGCTTCTCCCAAAGAAGCCCTTGGTGAGCGCTTCAACTAAAACATTTAAAAAGTGTTTTTGTAAACCATTTGATGGTTTTATTAAGTGTACTTATTAACATGTTTTTTTTCTTTTCTATGCGGTATACATACATACATACATGTTTTAGTTAAATTAACTTTTTTTCAAAAGAAAATATTTTATGTTACTACTCAAAATGATATTTCTTTCTGAGCATTGTTAGAAATTTAAAAATTTATTTCTTACTTTGCTTTTGTACTGCTCCGTACTTGCTCCTTTGGGGAGCAGCTAACTTTNCTTGCTGAAAATTTCAAGTCTCTACCTTGCTGGAAGTTAGTTTAAAATCGATTGGAAATTTCCGCGGAATGACCAAGTTAAATAAAAGCTTGTAAAAAAGGTTTTATATTAACAGCGGTCGCCCCTCGGCGGGCAATGGCAAAGATCCGAGTGTATTTCTACCATGAAAAGCAGCTTCTCATAAAAATACAATCGCCGTTCGGAGTCGGTGTAAATTATTTCCCATTTAAAAGTGAAATAAAGCATTCAGAACGTTTTACAGTTTGAGAAAGTGCTTTACTAACTGCCCAACGGGGCCAGAAGCGCTCCATTAGTTCTATTGGAGCGCTCTATATTCAGCAGTAAGCGCTCCCTTCCTAATTTCATACTTCATTGTATTTTAACATTGTGTGTCATTAGAAAGAAGCGCTCCCTTGCTTCTCCCAAAGAAGCCCTTGGTGAGCGCTTCAACTAAAACATTTAAAAAGTGTTTTTGTAAACCATTTGATGGTTTTATTAAGTGTACTTATTAACATGTTTTTTTTCTTTTTCTATGCGGTATACATACATACATACATGTTTTAGTTAAATTAACTTTTTTCAAAAGAAAATATTTTATGTTACTACTCAAAATGATATTTCTTTCTGAGCATTGTTAGAAATTTAAAAATTTATTTCTTACTTTGCTTTTGTACTGCTCCGTACTTGCTCCTTTGGGGAGCAGCTAACTTTCAGTCCCGTTGGGTGGTTTGAACAAACATACATATGCAAAAGTGTATAAATGCTGCTAAAGAATATTTGAAAACAATTTTTTTTTCTTAGCTAGGCTAAATACTTACCTAGCTCCCCAAAATTTAAGTCAATACAAAACTGTTTTTATATAATTTTATTTAAAAACCATACCACATTTTATTACATAATGATAAGAATGTTTTTAATACACATAGCATTATTGTTTGTATAATATTTACTCTTAATATAATGTATGCATGCTTATTAGTAATTTGTTCGATAATTGTAATCATGAAACTTAAATTCTTAGTGAAAACTTTAATTTTTAATTTTTAATTACGAATATACAATTACCTAAGAAACTTTTTTAAAAACTCTTTGGCAATTTTTTATAATAAAAATCTTCACATACTACTTATTCTTAATTCGTTTTTTAGCTCATTGTTTTACATTATTTTTGAGTTTTTGTTAAACTTTATTTTGTGTTAAATATAGTTTAGTTTTTCCACTAGTAGTTAGTATTTGAGGAGAAAAAAGTGTATGTATATGTATGTATATATGTATGAATGTTAATATATTAAGGGTAATGCTTTAACATAAAATAACAACATTACTTTTTGTAGAACAAAGTATATTTTAAAATTGGCTTATTATTCGAAATTTAAATAAAATTATTATTTCATATTGTACGCTCAATAATATTGTCTGCGATACAAAGAATGCGCTTTAAATGTGACAGTGAACTTAAATACAACGGATATTCTTATATAACTTTAACAACTGTAAATACTTATGGCTTTAAAAAAAATTATGATTTTACTTTTTTTCAGTAGCCACCTTTTATAGGCAGTATTTCTTGGCCAGAGCGTTGCCAAAATATGTACACATGTACACATGTATGTATACACATACGTTGTCTTGCTCTTTTATTATCTTGAAACAAAAGATCAAAACCTTAATACTTATTTATTATATACGAATTTCATATATTTAATACGTCTATGCACAAAATGAGCTGATTTAATTAAATAATTGACGGGCGTTTTAAATACTTTTGAATTCCAATAACTAGCTACTTAAGTATAATATGCAGTGATAAATGATATACGGTGGTGGAAAAATAATTAGGGACACGACATTTTAACAAAATTTCTTTTGTTTATTTAATATTTATTATTTTTTTATAAAAGTATAGCTCATGATCTATCAAAAACCATATAAACTCATATTTCAAACCTTGTGCAAAAACTATGATAATTCTGCAAAAATTTGATCTAAATTGTCAACATTTTAATCAGATTTTTTAGAATTTTTGAGTATGTAGTTTTATAGTCAATTGAATTTTAGTANAGGACACGACATTTTAACAAATTTTTCTTTTGTTTATTTAATATTTATTATTTTTTTATAAAAGTATAGCTCATGATCTATCAAAAACCATATAAACTCATATTTCAAACCTTGTGCCAAAATTATGAAAATTCTGCAAAATTTGATCTAAATTGTCAACATTTTAATCAGGTTTTTTAGAATTTTTGAGTATGTAGTTTTATAGTCAATTGAATTTTAGTAGAACAAAGTGTAAGTTTTAAGTTGCTAAAAAATCGCGTTGATTTTAGAAATTTTTTTAACGCATTTTCTTCCATACAAAGTACGTTCGGCATTTTTTTGTATGGAAAAAAGTGCGTAATATATTCAAAATAAAAATTATCAAAAATCAACGCGATTTTTTAGGAACTTCAAGCTTCACCTTATTCTAATAAAAATTTTATGGGCTATAAAACTGCATACTCAAAAAAAATCTGAAAAATGTCATTCAAAAGTTGAAATGAGCTATGCTTTTATCAAAAAAATAAGAAATATTAAATAAACAAAAGAAAAATTAGAAAAATGTGAAAAATGTCGTGTCCCCTTTTTTATTGTTCACCACTGCATGTACTTATATAAAAGTAATAGAAAAATGGATTAGGATAAAAATTCCACAACAATGGCAAATTATGTAAAAGACTCTAACAGCCGCACATATAGTCGGTTTAATGATGACTTAGGGCATCCCGCAGTAAAGATTTGAAGAAACTCCCACTCTGAGTCAGTTAATGATTCATGAACGGAATTTAATGAACATTATAGTTAAGTAAAAAAAATTTACGTTACGTTTTAATTTATTTATTTGGCAATGGTTTTTATCAAATTTAGTTCAACATCAATTTTTTTGCATTTGTGGTTGGAATTAGTGATGGGCAAAACACGTGATTTTTTACGAGACACGTCGCGTCATGTTCATGTGTGCACGTGAGCGAGTTCGAAAGAAAATCACCTGACTTCCGTGATCGTGCGTAAATGAAATTACTGGCGTGAACGTGCGTGAGTTTGATTTTCCCGACAATTACGTAATTTTCAAATTCATATGTGTATTTTAACCAATGTGGAATTAATGAAAAAAATCAGAAAACCAATACTTATGTGAAAAAAGCTTATTTATATGCAATGCAATTTATAAACATAAAGTTTCAATTTGAAAAAAAAAANAATCACCTGACTTCCGTGATCGTGCGTAAATGAAATTACTGGCGTGAACGTGCGTGAGTTTGATTTTCCCGACAATTACGTAATTTTCAAATTCATATGTGTATTTTAACCAATGTGGAATTAATGAAAAAAATCAGAAAACCAATACTTATGTGAAAAAAGCTTATTTATATGCAATGCAATTTATAAACATAAAGTTTCATTTTGAAAAAAAAAATTACGCGTAAAAGCGTGCGTTAAAAAAGGAGGCTTCGTGAGCGTGCGCAAACTTGAGCGAAAACTACTCACGTGCCCAACTCTAGTTGGAATACTTGCCGGGCATATATGTAATATATGCATATATATAATGATAGAACGAGAAAACCAACCAGCCAATGTACCCAGAATGACGTTTGAAAACAATAAAAAATCAGGAGCGGTGCAGTAACCGTCAATATTTTACAAAATTAAATTTTAATTTTAAAAGAAAAAAAAAGAAAAAATTTTGCGGAAATGTGCTGTTTGTAGAAGCAAAAAAGTAAGGAATATGAAATCGTATTACATGTGTCGGTATATTGTACTATTTACATAAAAATGAGCCGTATCAGGGAAAACAGGCAGACGCTACATGCCGGCTAAGGCGCTGGAAAGGAAGGCACGCATCCTCAAAGTATATCTTTTAAGAGTGGTTACGATGATCGCCTCAAATGTAACTTATACATCTCTTGCTTTCATTCAAATCCGCTGGTTACCACAAAGCTTGTACCAATCACTTTCAGGGAAAAATGTTGGGTTATTTTTTTTCTTTATTTATTTAAACCGCTCCTGGGGTTACTGGGTAGTAGTTTGTTTTTTGTTCACAAATATACATTTATACCATGATACAAAAAGGAAGGTAGTTCCATTGTCACTTTTTCGTCACCATATTAACAACCTGAAAATTAAGTAGACTGTGATATTTCGTGCCACCGTATCCTATATCTAAAATCCTCCAAATTTTGTTATTAATTTTTTGTTTATTTACCAACATTTTTTCTTAGAATCGAAATTTGAACAAGCAAACGGTATTTGTTGGGTACGGCTCGGTTATCTGTTCAAAATTTTGGGTTATTGTGTCCAAACCCTGAACTCAGAGCAAACAATTTTAATACACAGGTGTGGCCAAACAATTAAACGTTAGTTTAAAATAAAGATTTCAAATTTTCAGATACAAGTTTACGAAAAAAATCGGTTTGTAATATGGACCTTTTTGTAAAAAATACTGTGGGCAGCGTAACCGGAGTTGGACTGATGAGGGTTATTTTTTCTAAGCGCTGCCGAAAGCCTACAACGTGGAAAGGTATTTTGCGCAGAAATCCGGTGGTTGACGTAACCCGAGTTTACTTTTTCTCTGACAAAATGCTAATTTTACCCCATTTTCCAATGGTTCCCCCTCCGTCTTCGCTCCCAACCCAAAACCATTGCACAAATAACCGAAAATTTCCCCTTTTGTTTTTGAAAGAGAAGAGGTCTAATACACAATAATTTGATAATTGTGTTTCAAGTTTTCATACTAACAATAAAACATCAATTTTGTTTCACACCTCCTCCAATATTGAACAGTAAAATATATTTATTTTTACCCAAATAAACAACGATATCGTAGAAATATACTAAAATTGGATAATACTAACTTTTCTGAATGTCATGAGCCCTATGGGTTCCAAAGTAAATTCCGTTTTTAAGTTACTTCACTGTTCACTACAATTATATTAATGTAAAAATTAGGATTTTGGCAAGTATTTATAGAACTTAATGTAAACTTTTAACGTTTTTAGATAAGATATTAATCATTTTTAAAAGGTAAATGCTAATACAACTATTTTATTTATACTCCCAAATTAAGGATATAAAATTCCCTCCACCAAAAACCTGAAATTGGGTAACGCCGCTTCGATTTTTTTTTTTACAATTAAGCAATTGACAAAAATCTCCTTTTTAATCAAAAAGTTGTTTATTGAAACTACCTTCTTTTTTGTATCATGCATTTATACTAACAAACAAACATTTTTTTGATAGGCTTGCGATCACCAAATAACAAAGTGATATTTATAGAGATAGTTGCGAGGTAGTGCTGCTGTTATTAACACCTTATTACCACGGGGTTAACGGAAAGGACTTTTATTTTGGAATAATATTCGCAACAACCCTGGTATGTACATAAGTATGTACGCATGCACATACCTGCTATTAAAACTGAAATTCATACGTACATATCGTCTATGAATGAGTGTAATAAGTAATTGCTTACGCAAGGACGTGAATTTGCATTTAAATGTGTACATATCGCACACCAGATCTAAAGTGCGATCAACTCAACAAAAAAATTTGGGCGATTTCTTTGCATAAATCAATGCAATTAACGGAAATTTTTTTTTCTTCATGATTATAACAATTAATTTAATTTTTCCATCTCTTTTATCCTTCTCTTTTTCTTTCCCTAATATAAATAGTTAATAAGCAGTGAATTGTAACTATTAAGATTAAACTTTATTTAGTGTAATTTATATCTGTGTCCATATGGAATAGTTGCCGAAAGGTTAGCTTTGGTATAAAAGCTCTGTTAACTTAACTTAATATTTTGGCCAACCTGTTATATGAGAAACTGTGTTGGCGGTTAGTTAAAACTTAACTTACCGTAAGAAACTTAAGAACCTGTAGATTTTAGGTTCTTACGCTACGGCCTTACGCAATTGAGAGCGGTGAGAGAATCAGGCTTGCCAGCAAACATTTTTATTTGCATGATTTTTTTTTTTGATGTGGCATTTTATGCGGCGAACTGTTAAACAGCTGAAAAAGAAAATACAAAAACAAAATATTTCCGCTCTTGGCTTAAGTTGACGTGTTGAGTAATCATTGACGATTTCTTACGGTAAGTTAAATTAAGTTAAGTCTACACCATTTCCAGTTGGATTTTGGAAGGCGTCAATTGGATTTTAGAATAGTCAACTGGATTTTAGAAACGATCGATTGGATTTTAGAATAGTCAACTGGATTTTAGAAAGAGTCAATTGGATTTGAGAATAGTCAATTGGATTTGAGAAAGTGTAAATTGGATTTTAGAAAGCGTTAATTGGATTTTTTAATGATTCATACACTATGCTAAAGCATGCATATGCATATGATTATGTAGTTTCAAATATTGCTGAAGTATCAGGTTATAACTACTTTTTATTAAGTTTTAACAATATAATATATATTAAAGTTAAACAACAGGTTACATTTAGGAATATACGATCTGTATGAAGTATAAAAGAAAGCGGATAATGAAGACGTGAGCGGAATACTAAAACTATGTAGAATAATGTATATAAAAAGAATATACATAGGTGCACAGGAGTGAAATGTAATGTAATAGTAAATGAATAATGTAAATTGGAAGAGCAAGACAATAGTATATGTAACAAGTTTCCATGTTTTACATACTTGGAAGAAATAAAATGCCATTTAAAAAAAATGGCCCGTAGTCATAGTCAAAATAAAGTCGACTTTAAAGTTAGTTGCAGCTTTTTTGACAGATATCCCATTGAAAATTATGTCAAAAAGCTCCAACTAACTTTAAAGTCGACTTTATTTTGACTATGACTACGGGCCATTGTATTCACCAACTCTCATATCTCGTTTGGCAATTGCATCCGCATAGAAAGTAGTACTGTTCGCTTAAAAGTGAATATTTTAGAAAAACTTGCATTGACAAATACCGCACATAAGAAAAAACTGGCTACTTCAAAATTTTTGTAGAAAATTCTAAAATTCACTTTACGTTTTCTAAAATCCAATTTACGTTTTCTAAAATCCAATTTACGTTTTCTTAAATCCAGTTAACTATTCTAAAATCCAATTTACGCTTTCTAAAATCCAGTAGACTATTCTAAAATCCAATTTACGCTTTCTAAAGTCCAGTTGAGTATTCTAAAAGCCAATTTACGCTTTCTAAAATCCAGTTGACTTTTCTAAAATCCAATTGACTCTTTCTAACATCCAATTGACTCTTTCTAAAATCCAACTGGAAATGGTGTAGGCTCACTGAGCTTTAATGCGGCATTCGCTGCATACGGCTGCGAATGACTCATTGGCGCCGAGCCGTTGAAGAACTTTTGGCAATAAACGTGCACGGAATAGTTCCGATACTAGCAACTCAATATTCTTATTAAGTCTCATCAAAAATTTTTTGTCGTTTAAAGAATAAAGGGAATGCCGCATTAAATCAAAGCCAACTTCCCAACGTAAGCTACTATTCCATAAGACACAGATATACATTAAATAACTAGCTACTGTTATACCTGTTTTTGTATTAATTGCTTTGCAAGCAACAAAAACAAAGTCCACCCTGCACCGCTGAATCTAAAGTATTTTTGAAAGGAAATTTCGAACCTAGTTTGCATTTTTAAATTTTTCGGTGACACCTAAATATGTATGTGCATTCGGCAAAATTTTTTTAAAATAGTTCTACTGGAAAATAAAAAAACTAAGAAAAAGTTTAATGATTTTTGGTGAGCTTTAATTTACTGGTATTAGCGTGATAAGAAATCAGATCTGGTGGGTAAGTAATGGAACGAAGTACTTGAAGTCAATGAACTTTGGAACAAAAAAATTATATCTTCGCAACAAAAACATGGACATATCATAATTTGAAATCCGACTTTAAACGCCGAAAAAAGGCGTCGAATCGAAATAATTTTTTAGCAAAAGTTTGTTGAATTTTGGCGATGTTGAATTTACTGACATTAGGGTGATATTGGGATCTGGTGGGTAAATACTAGAACGGACTACTTAAAGTCAATGAACTTTGGAAGAAAAAGAGATATAACGGAAAAACAAAAAAAAAAAGCGAAGCTGCCTTGCAAAAATTCTATAGACTATAGGACTGCAAAGCAAACTTTTTCTCCTGTTACGGTATAACGTATGCATTTATCTTTGAGTCAACCATTATCGATATTTAACGAAATTTGAATTGAGATTTCTATTTTTATTTATTATGCATTAAAAATTTTAGTATTTTTTATATGATTTGTAATGCAAGAGTTTACGTCTGCTGTTTGGTAATTTAGACGGGAAGACATAAGCCGATACCTTTTTCAATTTTATTCTAACTTACAGCTATGGCAATGTGAAATTATACAATATTACTATACATCAGGCATCCGCAAATATTTAAAGAGTTAGCTCCCGTACACGTGCTATACCGGTTGAACAGATACAGCAATTATTTCATAAACTTGGTTACCCTGAACTTCAACATTAACAGACTCTCTTTGAACCTATTTTTGTTTGGGCAACTAAATCATTAAAATCATAAGTTAAACATGTGGCGCTGATAACTACGAATGCCGCATGGTCTGCCTTTGTTAAAAACTACTGCTAAATACATACATATGTATGCATGTATTCATATACTTCTGTCTTATTTGAGACTTTGTTTCATTTGTATTTTAGAGGTTAAAGCTTAGTATCCAGCTCTTAAGAAAACGGTCAAGAAAAAATTGCCATTATTTCGCGTGTGTGTCCAAGGAATTTTGACATTTTTGATAACGCACAGCCTGTTGCCTCACTCTTTCCTCAAGAAATAATGGAACGGGCATATATTTCTGTTGCAAACCTGGGTTGCCTTGAGCTCTTTTTTCACAAAACCGTAGTAGAAAGCGTACTAAATTTCTGAAGAACTGCGTACTGCCTTAAGGAAATTTGACTCAAGAAAATTTCTTAGCCATTTCTTGTACGTCATTTTATATGGAGTTTTTGCTTTTCTTAAGAGCTGGATACTAAGCTTAATCTTGAGTTACTTGCAAGAAATAATCCATACTTGCAAGATATAATCAAATGTTGTGCATACAAAATTGTTAGTGTTGTATTATAAAAAATATTTTAATCGGAGTTTTTAATTAAATGAATTGACTTTAACTACTACAAATGACTTTAACAATACAAATGTGTTTTATTACATAGTTTTTTCGGTCCAAGAAAGCTCAAAAGGTCTTGGCAGAGTTCTTTGTTTTTATGTACACATGTATGGAAGTATATAAGACTGGTATGTATTTGCAGGAGGTTAAATTTAATAAATGAAGGTATGAGTAAACTGTATGCTTTGAAAACATACCAATTGGCCAAGCAAGTATACATAAATAGGCATATACATAAATTCAGCACAACCTTTGTAATTAAACAGGAACCAGTGGCATCATACTTAATAGTGCGATTCATAAAACGTCGCAGGGTGGCATTTTTAGCGAAATTGCGAACAAAGTTGTATGAACGACCTATCGCAACTCCGAATTGTAAATGAAATATTTTTTAAAAATGCCGCGCGTTAGAGAAAAATGGAAACTTTTTACAATTACATTTCGATGCAGCCTTAACTGATACACTTTTTCTTGAAGTATTTGAATACAATAAAAAAACATGTGTTTCGCGACTTTGACTTTGCAATAATTGCCAGCTCAAATATTACGGCAATGTCGCAAGAAAGTTTCAACATTTGGAACAACTTGGCGACGTTTCATAAATCCCACTAATGTAAAGTGACCAGAATTTTTTAGCATTCCAGGAGGACAAATACTCCACATTGAAAACACAAAAAATTTGTCTTATAATTATTTTCACACATAAATAACGAATACGTTAACA
>NW_016157605.1:202988-212700 GCF_001687245.7 Rhagoletis zephyria | reverse complement strand
TTGTGTACTTGAGTGCCGGTTTTGTAAATGTGTCGTGTACATGTTTATTTATAAACGTATGTGTTCCTTTTCTTTCGTACGTGTTTATTGATATATCTGTACTGTAGTGTTTTCGGACGGTACTAGCTCTTACTGCCAATATAGGAGTATTACATATATGTTTGCAAGCAATTTAATTTTAAAATTTTACACACAAACTCACACACACATTCTCATTTTCAATCTCAAACAACAACAACTTTGAACAATGTTTTTTTTTACTCTCAATTTTATATGATTTTAAAATGTTGGCAAACTTCAAAAAAAAAATCATGGCCGACGAGTTGAGAGAACCTTACTATGTTTTTATCATAAATCATTCTTTCAATTTGACGACCATGATTTTTTTCTGACGCTTGCAAGCATTTTAAAATCATATGAAATTGAAAATAAAAAATTAAATTGTTCGGAATTGTTGCTGTATGAGATTGAAAATGAGAATGTGTGTGTGAGTTTGAGGTTTGAGTTTTTAAATTATAGGATTGTTTCATGGTACATAATTACAAGTATTGTCTTCCCAGAGAGTTCTGCTTCACATCGAAATTCGTGCTTCCTTATTTTCATTTTGACGCAGTTCAATGTTGATTCTTTTACTTTTATTTGGCTTTGCTTTTTGTTTTCGCTCAATTTAATTTTCATAATTTTTCAAAACAAAATAAAAAAACGTTTGAAATGAAGTGTGCCATACCAATTTTGAATTTATTTACTAAGCAAATGTTTTTTTCGGCTCTTGCACATTAAAAAAATCCTCTGCTAGAAGGTTTGCTTAAAAAAATTGTACATTAGGAATGTTAATTCCGGGCTTCCGGGCTCCTGGGATCCCGGAATTTTTAAGGTCGCGAAATTCCCGGGATTCTTGGCAAGTAATCCCGGGATTTTCGGGATTTGTTATTTGCACTGATGGCAATAATATAAACTCCTTTTCTTGACCAGTATTTGGCTATATCTCTTTTTTTATTTAATAATAAAATTTTTTATAAATGTCTAGCTCATTATACATATAACACCGAGCGATAGTAATTTTGAAACACAAATATCAATATATTCGCGAAACCATGGGCCAAATATAGTAAAATTGCCTTTTAGTTTTTCACTCTGACGTCAGTAATTCAATAACGATTTAAAAAATTCAGAGAAATGTGCTCAGAGAAGAAGTATGGGTATAAAATTAAGGAGGAAATCCTGTAGAATTTAAACAGATTCAAGTTTCTAGTGCAGAAGGGCTGGTAAATATTGAAAATGACATTTTAAAATTTTATCCTTGAAATTTCGCAATATTTGTTTTTGAAAATATTATATGTTAAGGGCTTATGTAAACTCGATAACATCCTCGAATTTCGTTCTTCTAACTTTGTCAGCTTAAAAATTACCTATTCGTCCTTGTGGATGCAAAAAATTTAAATTTTTTAAATTCTAAAGAAATTTCCTATTGCATTTGTCACAAATATTTTTAACCTACATTGAATTGAATTTTTTAATCATTTTTAGAATTAATCATATCTTTGAAATTACAAAGTCCTTCAAAATAAATCCTGCGGATTGTTATAGGCTAACAATAATCTCGATACACAAAAGGGGCGTGAAACCTCCCATACAAACCGAGTTTTTCGTACTCCATATATCTGGAAATGTGCATCTGGAACTTGGTATGGAGATATGTGAAATCGATCGCATACTTTTGGAGAAAAATTGGAGCTATTGGAAAAATGGGCGTGGCACCTCCCATACAAACCTAACCTTTCATACCTCCGGAAATGTTCATGAAATATTTATGGAACTTGATATGGAGATATGTATATAAAATCCATCGCATACTCTTGGAGGAAAATTTGAGCTATTGGAAAAGGGGGCGTGGCACCTCCCATAAAAACGAATTATTCATAATGCATAACTCTGGAAGTGTTCATGGAAGAGACCTGGAACTGGGTATTGACGTATATGAAATCGATCGCATACTCCTGGAGAAAAATTGGAGCTATTGGAAAAGGGGGCGTGGCACCTCCCATAAAAACGAATTATTCATAATGCATAACTCTGGAAGTGTTCATGGAAGAGACCTGGAACTGGGTATTGACGTATATGAAATCGATCGCATACTCCTGGAGAAAAATTGGAGCTATTGGAAAAGGGTCGTCGGACCTTCCATGCAATACGAATTTTTCATACTGCATATCTCTGGAAGTGTTCACTGTACAGCACTGGGGCTGGCATATAATCCGAATTTTTCATAATAAGTATCTCTGGAAGTGTTTATGGTAGAGTACTGGATCTTTATACCGGCGTGGCAACTCCCATACAAGTCGAATTTTTCTTATTGCATATCTCTAGAATTGTTCTTAGTAGAGTACTGGAACTTGGTGTGGAGATATATGAAATTAATCGCATAGTCATGGAGAAAATATGGAGCTATTGGGAAAGGGGTCGCGGCACCTACCATATAAGCCGGATTTCATACTACATATCTCTGGAAGTGTTCATGGTACAGTACTGTAACTTCGTATGGAGATATATGAAATGAATCCCATACTCATGGGGGAAAATAGGCTCTTTGAAAAGAGGGCATGGCAAAGTACTGATGTTTACTTATCTTTGAATATGAATGTGTATATAATTCTCTTGTAGGCATGTTTGTGAGTGAAATCCTAAACGGCAGGAGGGATTTTAACAAAGTTTTGTGTGTGTGTTTGAATGGGTCTGTGGATAGTTTACTTTCGCAATTTAATCCGCCAGTTGGCGCTGGAATTGAGTTATTACTAAAAATTTTTTTATGATCCGATTTGGCGAATATTCAAAACATGTAATGGAAACGGTAAAGGCAGTCCAATTGCAAAACAGAGCTGCCAGGTGGTGCTGAGGTCGAATTATTATTAAAAATCGACAAGTAAGAAAAGGTGCCGTAAATATCAGGCTAAACCGACCTATTGAACCATTGAGTATATCGAACTCTCGTGTGTTGCGATTGGCCCAATGGATGTGATTTGCCAATATTATTATGCGTTAAAGCTTCATTCGGAGACACCAGGGTTGAGTTGTGCAGTGGTAAATCTCAAATCACCACCTGTTTCACAGCCAGTTTCATGAAAGCAATTTAATGAAAATTTATTTTTTTACTTGAATTTAATATGGAACCGGACAGAAAAAAAATAATTTTTCACTTAAATTGTTTTCATGAAACTAGCTTTTAAGGTATTTCATCTGAAATAGGTCTGTGTATGTACATACATATATAGGATTTTTGTTGAACAATGATACGCACCCATTTTGAAATTCCCACCAATTATAAGATAAAGTTTCTAGGGCAGATTCACTATAGATCCGGATCATTGTTGCCGCCAGGGAATTAGGCGGCAAACGGCTAATGAAAATTACTAACAATTTGTACTAATTTACTTCGTTTTTAAAAAGCTTGTCAGTGAATTCAGCGTACATGCATACTTGGATAGGTATGTATATGTATGTATGCAGATATGTAAATGCCGGTTTGCTATTCGCGCGACAAGCTTTTTTAAAAACGAAGTAAATTAGTACAAATTGTTAGTAATTTTCATTCGAGTTTGAATAACTCCTTTCTCTAAATGGCTTTTAGTAACTTTAACGAGACCTTAACTTATTTTATTTTATTCATTTTAGTGCAGTTTTGACAAAATCTTGCTAAAAAATCTTTTGTTACACTACTTTATTTTACTCCTTTCATTGTACATCTTAAATAAAAGCTTGTTTTTAAAAAATATTTTTTTTTACATATTTTATTTAACACTTCATGCTATTTAATCGGAGCGTTTTCGACAGAAGCAATATTTTGATATGAAGCAAAATGGCTTTGAAAGCTAATGTAATTGCATTTTACGGAAAACTATTGCCATTGAGCTACAATCACTTCTTGACCTTAAAAAAATTGGTTAAAAATAGTGTTATTCGAAAAAAAACATGCAAAATCTGACAGATAGATTAAAAAAAAAACATTTTTTGTATTTTTTATTATACTAATATTAAAGATTTTGAGATGAGAAACACGAAACACTATTTAAAAAACGGAAAAAAATGTCAACCCCTCAATTTGAAAAATGCATTACATATTGCATTTTTTATGATTTGTATGCAGCTGTGCGTTTTTCACATAATTTTATATCCTTTGAAAATTAAGTCAGTTTTAGGTCTATTCAAGACTCCTAGTTTTAGCCAAGGTAGAAGTCTCTAGACCCTTTGAGACCTAAATTATTACGATTCTGAAGATAAACTTCGAAATTTCATTCATAATTTTACGGAATTTTTTTTTTCTAATTTCGTAATTTGCTGTACTAGCAGAGCCGAAGTTTGGTTTAAAATTGTTATAACTTGGCTCTCAGAGAGCCTAGAGGCTTCTACCTTGGCTCAAATTAAAGGTCTTGAATTGCACGTATTGTTCGAGGGATATAAAATTGAGTGAAAGAGGCACAGCTGCATGCAAATACAAAAAATGCAATAAATAATGAATTTTTTAAATTAAGGTGTGGAAATTTTTTTTCGAATTTTGAACAATGGAATCGTGTTTCTCGTCTCAAAATCTATAATACTAGTATAATAAAAAAATAAATAGTCGTTTCTTGTCATCAACAGAACTGCAGGGTAGTGCATTTGTCCATGCATACAAATTTCTGCCAGTTTGGGGCTTCACAGCCAAGTGATAATCCAGTTTTTGTTGCTTTGCTGTCGTTGTACTTTCACAAATTGCTTTTTAACTGTCTGGTTGCTTTCGAAATTTCACAGCAAACCGAAAGCCAAAGAATTTTCTTTCTTCTGAATTGATGTTGCTTTGCTTTCGATATCATTCATACCGAAGTCAAAGCACAGCAAAAGCAAATTAAATGAAAAAATTACAGTTTTTTCAAACCCTGCTTATTTTTATTGCTCACTTTATTTCAAACGATTTTTCTTTTGTTTTAAAGATTATAAAGATTAAATTGAGCGAAAACAAAAAGCAAAGCCAACTAAAAGTAAAAGAATCAACATTGAAACGCGTCAAAAGTAAAATAAGGGATCACGAATTTCGACGTGAAGCAAAACTCTTTGGGAAGATAATACCTGTAGATAATTGTACCATGATTCCACCTGTTTTTATGTACCTTGATTTCAACCGCAGAGAGCCAGCTGTAGGAATTTTGAAGCTTGCTAGTATTTTATGAAATTTCTTTCGCTGTCATATTTTTTTGTTTTGGTTTTCACTCAAACCAAAGAAATTTATTTCCGTCCAAGCAACGAAATTTCAATGTTATGTACGTAAATAAATAAATGTAGGAAATTGCATGATACAAAAAAGAAGGTAGTTTCATTTAATGACATTCGTTGTTGTTGCTAACCATTTGACTTTTAATAAAATTATGGCATTTCATCAAATTCATGCTACCTGATTACTGGAAGAAATATATTTTTTTAAGCAGAGATTTTATCAGTACATTCAATATGATGAACTAGAAAATCATGCCGGCTAAATGATTTCGCAAATGGGGTTGACGACTAGGTTTCAGAACGCATGAAGAATGTGTAACTGCAAAACCGCGTAACTGACATTTTTCTCCAAAAATTGGATTTGCTCACNAAGGAAACCGCAACCGAAACCGAAACCGTTACTATTATTTTGACCTGAAAAAGAACAAAACCGAAACCGTTTCAAGCACAGGCTTCAATCGGTTTCCAGAAATTTAAAAAAGTTATAAATAAAAATTTATGTGAAATGCTGAATTAACCAAAATCAGCAATATTTTATTAAAATTCTTGTTAAGTAGTAAGTAAGTATGCAAAGAGCTACTAAAAAGATGCCTAGTAAATTAAATCTCCGATCTGGCATCGGTCATTTGGAAGAAGTTATTTTGATTTTAATTTTTACATGTATAGTTGTAAAGCGCACAGAAACGAAGGGGTTTCCTAATTGTTTAGTAAATATTTGACGAAAATAACAATTATATTTTAGTTTTCATGCATCTTCAATTATACAGCAAAAAGGAAACATTTAAGTGAATCTGGTGATGACGTTGTTGCTGTGTATCTGGTGATGACTTTGTTTGTTAATATTTATCATCAGTGAACTGTTTTTTTTGATTTTCTTTCCTTAACGTTTAAAGCATTGTGATTTTAAATAATATCAACAATATTTCTGTGAAAA
The DNA here is from genome assembly GCF_001687245.7 of Rhagoletis zephyria. Taxonomy (NCBI): domain Eukaryota; kingdom Metazoa; phylum Arthropoda; class Insecta; order Diptera; family Tephritidae; genus Rhagoletis; species Rhagoletis zephyria. Next base: position 206,522 of record NW_016157605.1, on the reverse strand, counting down.
TCACACTTACTTAATTGTATGTATATCAAATACCTATTAGCAACAACTCTCATTATATAATAAACTAATTTCTGCATTTAGATCTAAACAAATGTGGTGGGATATGGTTATTAGTTTGTATAATTGATTCAGAGGTGTATTCTTTATATAAATTAAAATTAATCACAATGCTTAATTTCGCCAAAAACAAACCTTGGAAGATACATATTTATTTAATGAATTTTTTTTTGTTAAACCTGTTTTAATTTTTTTATTCCAAAACCGAAACCGAAACGAAACCGAAACAAATTTAGAAGTACGATACCAAAACCGAAACCGGAACGTTATTTTGAATCGGTTTCATTCTTTGCTTTAAAGAATGAAAAAATATTTCAAATCATATTATTTTATTTTGAATTTCCTTAGCATTTCGAGAGAGTGTACTTAAAATGCTAGCAAAGGTTAAAAGATCTAATGGCAAGAGAATTGAGCGAGCGGTTGTGCCTTTAGATGTTTTTATCACGATTAAAAGTACACACAGGAGCATGTGCGTCTACCAAACCAGTGTTGTCACTTCAGAAATTAAATTATTGGTAGATTATAAATAAAAACAGTTAGATCTCTGGAAAAGTGTTAGTCGCCTTTCAGACACGACAAGTCTTGCTTTCAAGTTTGCTCGTTCGTTGGTGAAGGAGGTGGGAAGAGAGGGGAAGAGTACAGATACCACCGTACCGTCAATTCGTTTCAAGTTTTCTTGTTCTCTTTTGATCTTTTCGTTGCTTCCCGTTTAAAGAACCAACTAGTTGAATTCAATAAAACTTGATGTGTGTGGAAGCAAAGAGAAAACACAAAAGAGAATGCGATAAAAATTGCTTTCAAGACTTGACGTGTCTGAAAGGGGACTTAGAATATTTGTAGTAACGTAAAAATTTGCCCAAAAAAATATATATATCAAACCATGAAGTAGTATTCAAATGTAGATAAACTGCATTCTTAGTTTTGTTCTATCGCGCCTTTTTCGAGAATGTATTTACCTAGAAAGGTTCTAATTTTTATTGCCTTAGAAGGTACATATATCTTTGTCATAAAAAAGATCTCATTTCTAATTTTTGCAATAAGTTCTTAAGTGTTGTTGTCTGTTGAAATACTCTTGGTAAGCAACTTCCCAGGCGTATTCTCAGGCGAACCTCTAAGAAAATCGCCTGATGTAAGTGCAGATCCACGCACGCAATAAAAATTTTGAAACGGCAGCACCTTCAGCAGCACAAAATTCAAAATATTTTTTTCACATTTAAATTCATATCGAGGAGAAAATCGAGTGTTCAACTCTTATGAAAAATAAAAACATTTTTCAAATTAGGCTAATAATTTCATTTCATTAAAATTGTAATAGTTTTTTTTTTAATATCTGGTAGTTGTGGTAGAAGTGAAAAATTACCCAAAATGTGGTAAATCTGCCACAATTGTGGTAAAGTGCATACATATTTGCTATGAGAAAGTTTTGTATTTTTTAAATGCCCAATACGTAAGTTTAAGCGTAAAATGTGAGGATTTGCTTCATATGCGGGACAAATACGAACTCTGTAAGGCCCACTTGCAGAACATCCAGAGTTAAATATATAAATACAGAGTTCAGTAGCTAAGAGTTAAATTTTTACATTACTAAACCCGACAATGTCTTGCAGCATTGAAAACTGACTCAGAGTTAAGTTACCCGATGGATTGCTAAATTAAGTAGGCACCACTCTCACTTTTTTGACAATTGTTTTGATTTTTTATATTTATTATTTGAAATTAAATATAAAATTTCTATTACAACCACAAAAACTAAAGAATGGCAAATATTAAATAAAATTATATCTCGCTATGGGTTGATCAATACACATGCCTGTCCAAGCACATCAACTTTAAGAGGGACTTCTATTACTTGACCTGAATATGTACTCATTTATGTATCAAATCCACGCCATGGTAGTTGAAAATAACACTGCAGTGCGCATGCGGTCATGAACATCTTCAGCTCATTTCTCTGCAAATTGGCCAGCAACACTTCTTCACTGCACACTTTCGGTGAATTTAAATCGCATATACATACATATTTTTTTACGCAAGACTGACCGAAACCTCGATTTGAAGGCGGAAAAATGAATACGTGCATATGTGTGTATGTGTGTATGTAAACATGTGTTCAAAAATATTTTTTAAATTTTTTAAGTCTCAATTTTATTATTCTTGTTACTGACAGAATTGACATATGTAGAGTTAGCAAGTTAACCTTCGAAAATTGCTGAGCTAGATATTTTAGGACTTCACTTTAATTTTACACCCAACCATTGATTGTGCAAGCCAATTTATCAATTTAACCGGTAAACTTCGAGTTATATAGATAACCTGCTGTTCTGCAAGTGGGCCTAAGAAACCAAACGAACTACATTTAAAAAAAACATGAATTGCACTAAAACAGTCTGACTTTGAGCATACACATACATATAAAAGTATGTAGTTCAGTCTTGCGCTGAAATCTGATATCATAGTGAAATATCAATACAAGTATGTATGTGTGTACCAGGGTTGTTGCGAATATTTTTCCGAAATAAAAGCATTTTTCGGATAATAAACAAACCGCTTATCCAAATTAAACAAGTTTGGTATCAAATGAAAGAGGACTTAAATAGCTTTAAAACTGAAATGTCTAAACGAGGAAAGCCACATATTGAAAAATATTTCAACAAAAAATATTAATAATTTACCATAGAACAAACCTTGTGTAAGGTATATGCATTTCTTTAGTATTAAATTATACAAAAAAATATAAATAGAGGTCGTTCGTTATTTCTGTTTAAAAGCTATTTCAGTCCTCTTTCATATGATACCAAATTTGTTTAATTTGGACAGGCCATTTGTTTATTATCAGGAAAGGACTTTTATTTTGGAATAATATTCGCAACAACCCTGGTATGTACATACATAAGTATGTATGTACGCATGCACATACCTGCTATTAAAACTGAAATTCATACGTACATATCGTCTATGAATGAGTGTAATAAGTAATTGCTTACGCAAGGACGTGAATTTGCATTTAAATGTGTACATATAGCACACCAGATCTAAAGTGCGATCAACTCAACAAAAAAATTTGGGCGATTTCTTTGCATAAATCAATGCAATTAATGGAAATTTTTTTTTCTTCATGATTATAACAATTAATTTAATTTTTCCATCTCTTTTATCCTTCTCTTTTTCTTTCCCTAATATAAATAGTTAATAAGCAGTGAATTGTAACTATTAAGATTAAACTTTATTTAGTGTAATTTATATCTGTGTCCATATGGAATAGTTGCCGAAAGGTTAGCTTTGGTATAAAAGCTCTGTTAACTTAACTTAATATTTTGGCCAACCTGTTATATGAGAAACTGTGTTGGCGGTTAGTTAAAACTTAACTTACCGTAAGAAACTTAAGAACCTGTAGATTTTAGGTTCTTACGCTACGGCCTTACGCAATTGAGAGCGGTGAGAGAATCAGGCTTGCCAGCAAACATTTTTATTTGCATG